>NW_020825718.1:0-79148 GCF_003286085.1 Drosophila persimilis
TTTTAGTTTGTTTTACTGGTGCTGCTCTTTACTGAAGAACGTTTGACTTGAGGACTCATAGCGACAGCTCGTTTTGCGTCGCAGCCGAGATGAAACCGAGAGCCGGGCTCATCCCGGCGCCACTATCAAGGTCAAGTGCTTAGAAGCGTACGTCCCGGTCCGCTCAGATAAGAGAGTGGAGTGAAGTAGAGTGCTCAAAGTAGAGTTATAGACTATGTAGTATACTATGGGGCATGGAGGACATTTTACTACCCATTTAGAGCTCTGGCCAATGGTCGAGATAAGAATTTATATAAAAAAAATCGCGTACGAGTATGGAAAGGATACTAGGAAACGGGATACAGGGGGTCAAAGGGACAGATCAGCATGGATACGTAAACGAAGAAGATCACCGGTCAGATCTTTGTCGGCTGCGGTATCGCTCATTGGCGAGAACGCCCACCCTACCATGATCCTTCAGGGCCACCTATTAACGTCAGGATCCCTTCAAATAAGCCTGGGTCTTGTACTGGTATGTTAAAATGCTTTATTGGTATCTTAAGTCTATCTTACCTACTCGGATTCCGGCGCTGGATCTCCACTTGATTCTCCTCTGTTGTTCGATGAGCGCGTTGCTCCCTGGGCCCCCACACGGCGTCGCCAAAGCGTGGGCACCGCCGGCTCTACTGACTGGGGGCTAGCGATTCTTGGCAACGTGGGCCCAAATCCACCTCTCAAGTCAGGCGCCTGACGCGTTCGCTCTCAATCGACTCACTTGGGCTTTTCGGCCCGAGGGTGCCTCACTCCTGAAGGGATGCGCTTCAAGCGGGGGCGCCGTTGGTTCAAGGGATTTGGGGTCTTTGGCTCTTGGCTGCACGCTCGAGTCCGCCTCTCAATTCCTCCACACAAACGCGTTCGCTTCTTACGGTTCTTTTCCCTTCGCTTGATCTCACTTCGTGGCTCACTATTCACTTCTTACTCCTGTTGGGATCCGTCTGTGGACTGTCCACTTTCCTGGTCGCGGGCCCTCCTCTTATAGGCGCGCCTCCGCCCGCTCCCCTGGGCACGACGCCTGTCGGCCCAGCTTCGGTCGCTCGCCATGGCCGGGTTCCGGCCATTGCCAAGGTCCTCTCTCCCATGGCTCAGGTGAGTGGTGTTCCGCTGCCTCGTCCTTCTCCGCTTCCGCCGTGCTCTCGCGCCGTCACCCGCTTCGCCGTCGGTCGCCGCCTCGACTTCGGGTACCGCGCCGCTGGGTCCCTCCGCCGTCAGTGATGTTGTCGCGTTCGCTGTACCCTCCGTCTCGACCTCTTCGGCTGTGGGTCGCTGCCGCTGGGCCTGTCGACCCCTGTGGCCGTGCCCGCCGCCTCGGGTCCCGCTCGTCACTGGCGCGTGGTGCCTCCTCCCACAGTCGAGCCTCCCTCGTCTCTTGCCCGGGCTGCTGAGGCGCGGGCCCCCGAGGCCCACGATATGTGCAGCGTTTGCACGTGCCACAACATGCCGTCTCGTACCGCGGAGCGCCACCTCCTGCGAGACGAACGGCCCAATGGCGGCTCCCTGTGGCCCGTGCCAGAGCTGCTGCTGCTGCTGACGCTGCTGCTGCTGACGCTGCTGCTGCTGACGCTGCTGCTGCTGACGCTGCTGCTGCTGACGCTGCTGCTGCTGCCCGCCTGCCGCGCCCTCCGCCCGCGTCGCCCTTGCCTTCTCCGCTTCCGTACGCAGACGCGCCCTCTCCCTTTGCTCCGCTGCGTTGTTCTGGCTAATGCACCGCCATTGGTGCGCGACGTCCCGTTTGGTGACGCTCCGCCTCCGCTTCTTGCGCCTCCTTCTCGGCCTCCTGCGTGGCCTTCAGCCTCTTTGCCAGCGTCAGGGCGTCCTCCCACACACGCCGTTGCCTCCGCTCCTCCGTCGCCGCGGCCAGCGCGAACCGCCGGTACCATTCCGCGAGGCGTCGTGCCTCAGCGGCCGCGTTGTCTTCCGCGGCGTCAGCCGTCGTTGTCTGCGGCTCCTTGACCGCGGTTTCGGTCGCCGTTGGCTGCCGCTCCTCGACCTGTGGGTCTGTCGGTCGCTGATCCCCTCGCCGCGCCGTCGACATCCCCCTTGTGCGTGCCGACGACTCCTCTTCCCTGACCGTACGCGTCGACCGCGTGGACGCCCGCTTCGAGGCCCGCTCACTGGGCTCCTCCTTCCGCGTCTCCGTGCGCCCCCTCCTTCCTCTCTCAGGCCGCTCCTCGCGCTTGCTGGTCCGGGGCTCCTCAAGCTTGCTGGTCCGGGGCTCCTCGTGCTTGCCGGTGTGGGGCCTCCTCGCCGCGCCGTCGACCTCCCCCTTGTGCGTGCCGACGACTCCTCTTCCCTGACGCGTACGCGTCGACCCGCGTGGACGCCCGCTTCGAGGCCCGCTCACTGGGCTCCTCCTTCCGCGTCTCCGTGCGCCCCCTCCTTCCTCTCTCAGGCCGCTCCTCGCGCTTGCTGTTCCTGGGGCTCCTCAAGCTTGCTGGTCCGGGGCTCCTCGTGCTTGCCGGTGTGGGGCTCCTCGCCGCGCCGTCGCCTCCCCCTTGTGCGTGCCGACGACTCCTCTTCCCTGACCGTACAGCGTCGACCGCGTGGACGCGCCCGCTTCGAGGGCCCGCTCACTGGGCTCCTCCTTCCACGTCTCCGTGCGCCCCCTCCTTCCTCTCTCAGGCCGCTCCTCGCGCTTGCTGGTCCGGGGCTCCTCAAGCTTGCTGGTCCGGGGCTCCTCGTGCTTGCCGGTGTGGGGCTTCCTCGCGCTTGCCGGTGCGGGGCTCCTCGCGTCTGCTGGTCCGGTGCTCCTCGCACCTGCTGGTCCGGTGCTCTTCGCGCTTGCCGGTGTGGGGCTCCTCGCGCTTGCTGGTGCGGGGCTCCTCGCGCCTGCTGGTCTGGGGCTCCTCGCGCTTGGTGTGGTGCTCCTCGCGCTTGCCGGTGTGGTGCTCCTTGCGACTGCTGGTCCCGGGGCTCCTCTCGTCGGCTGGTCGGGGGCTCCTCGCGCTTCGCCTCGTGTGCGCGTTTCTCCGCGGTGCCGGCTCCCAGCTCACCAATTCCAGATCGCTTCCCGCATCGGTGTACCCCGGCGATACCACCGGGGACACCGTCGGTCCCATGGATCCCGCGGTTGACACCAGCGGTGAGGCCAATAGCTGCAGCTCCGGGGACCTACTCCTGCTCGCCCTTTGCATGTCACCCATGGCCGGATACCGCGGCGAATCCATTTTCGCTGCTCCGTTAAGTACCTTATTAAATGCTGCTGCATCTTACACTTTTTTTTTTTTCTTCCACGTGGTCCACTTTGAAAAGACCTGATCGCGCGCTGCCCCCTCCTTTATAAGGGCTCGTGCCGGTGCTCACCGTTCCCTGTAACGGTGCCTTACATGGGCCCGTGGGACGGCTCTCTCTTGCCTTCCAGCTGGCTCTCTCGCTCGCTCCCGTTTTGAAGGTTATCCGAGCCTCTCGCCGCCGTTAACCCTAGGGTGCCCCCTGGTTTTGTTAGCCTTCCTTCGGTTCCCACTTCTTCCACCTTTTTTTTTTTTTTTTATTTGGCCCTTTCTACTTCCAGGTCTGGCGACGTGTTGTTTGGCTTCGCCTTGAATCTGGTAAGCTTCCCGAGTTCTTGGGTTCCTCATCTCACCCTGCCTTTTCTTTCAGCCCGTCCTTGGGTTCCGATCCAGGGTGCTGACCGATCTTCCAGCCCGTGATCAATAGGTCCTCCGACCTTTCGCCCGTGCTGCCAACATCGGCCCGCCCCCCGTGGCCAGCTCCGCCCGTCTCTGGATCGGCTTAGACGCGGATGTCACCCCCGTGCAGCGCCTCGGACCCAGGGATCATCCGATTCCCCAGCCGGTAGACCGCGCACGGGCGGCATCCGCTTTTGTCCCGCCATCCCCGACGTTAGCAGCTGGCTTCGATGCCCTGGACCCGGACCCGAACCTCTGCTCATCTCGGAACCCCCTTCTCGGGTGCCCCCTCGTCCGTCGACGCACCACGCAACCCGCCCCCCCTGGGATAGTGGTAACCCGGGTATCTTCTATCCTTCTTTGCCTTTGATCAGTTCCTATTGGCTGACGAGGCTAATCCTCCTTTTTTTTCTTGTAGGTCCAGCTTTATTGGTCCGCCGGCCGCCGTCTGCTGCTTAGTTTTACTGAACCTTAGTTGTAAGAGTATCCTGTATGGCCTTGTCCTGCGTGGCATCTAGTTGGGCCGCCCGCTCCTCCCTTGTGAGCGATTCCTGTCCTGCGTGACACGCGTGGTTCTTAGTTTTACCGAACCTTAGTTGTAGGATCATCCTGTACGACCTTGTCCTGCGTGGCATCCAGTTGGGACTCTCCTTTCCGCCCCTGCCGCTAGTTTCTGTCTTTCGTGCTCGTCCATTGCCCCTCCTTGTGCGTCGTCTACGCTTCGGTTCCAGGGCCTGTTTCAGCGGTTCCTTCCCCGGGTTGTGGCTTCAGGTCCCCTATATGGGCGGTCCGCGTCCGTTTCTCGCTGTCCTTCTTTAATTTACAAATGACCGGGGACACGAAATCCATTATGGTGTAGGGACCGTCGTATTTCGGGGCCAGTTTTGCCGCAAACCCTTCGGCCGCGTTGGATAGATGGTGTTGCTTGGCCCATACCTTGTCTCCAATCGTGGGTTTCCACGCTCTCCTCCTCAGGTTATAATACCACGTCTGGTCCTGCGCCGCTCTTTCGAGATTCCGCCTCACCAGTTGAAATACCTCTCTCAACTTGGCAGCGTTCTCGTCCGGATTGAGCGTGCCCTGTCCTGTGCCAAGCGCTTCGTCATCGTATAGAGCCTTTGGTAGCCTCGGCTCTCTCCCTTGTACCACAAACGCCGGCGCGTACCCGGTGGATTCGGACACCCCTGAATTTACGGCCAGCATTATCTCTGACCATTTCTCATCCCAGTTCCTCTGGTTCCCTTCGGTGAACTGAGCTATCATAGTTTTCACTGTCCGGTTAGTTCGCTCCGTCGGGTTCTCCTGCGGCGTGTACGGGGCCGTGAACTGATGCCGTACGCCCATCTGCTCCAAAAACCTCTTAAACGCTCTACTGGTGAACTGGACGCCATTATCTCTGATCACCACCTTCGGCACGCCGAACCGGGACACGATGCGCTCTCGGAACGCTTTCGTTAGTGCTTCCGCCGTGGCCTTTCTCATGGGGACCAACTCGGTCCATTTCGAGAACCGATCCACCATCACCAATAACATGGCATTCCCATGCTTTGACCTGGGCAGCGGGCCCACAAAGTCGGCACACACCGTTGCCCACGGCTCCTCTGGCACTCGTGTCAGCATTTTTCCGGCCGCCTGCAGTTGACTTGGTTTGTAGCGTATGCAGATTTCACACTTTCTCACGTATGTCCTCACATCTCGATGCATCCCCGGCCAGTAGTACCAGGCGGCTACTCTGGCCATCGTCCTTCTGCCGCCCGCGTGCCCCGCCTCCGGCGAGTCGTGATTCTCTCTTATGACTCTCTCTCTTAGATCCTTTGGGACGCATAACTTCCATGATGCTATTTCCTCTTCTCCCGCTCGGTGCGGGATGTGCCGGTATACCCGGCCTGCTTCCTCGACGTAATCCGGATATTTCCTCGGTTCCGTCCTCATCCTCTCTTTAACCTTTTTAATCCATCCGCACTCTGCCTCCGGTTCGTGTCCCTTCTCTGCCTCCTCCTCGGTGGTTCTCAGACATCGCTCCGCCAATGGCTGTCGGAACAGTGCGTCCGCCACTACGTTCAGCTGCCCTTTCCTATATGCCACTTCGAAGTCGTATTGTTGTAGCTCCAGCGCCCACCTGGCGATCCTCCCTGTTGGGCTCTCGATGCTGTTCAACCATTTCAACGCCATGTGATCTGTGACCACCTTGAAATGGTATCCCTCCAGATAGGGCTTTAGCTTTCTTATAGCCCATACAATGGCCAGACACTCCTTTTCGGTCGCTGAATAGTTCTTTTCCGCGCTATTCAGGGTCCTACTGGCGTATGAGATGACCCTCTCGCCCTTCTCCGTCTCTTCCGTCAGGATCGCCCCCAGTCCGTAGTCGCTGGCGTCCGTCTGGAGCACGAATTTCTTTGAGAAATCTGGGCATGCCAACATCGGGTCTGCTGTCAGCCGACTTTTTACGTCCTCGAACGCTTGTTGCTGCTCCGTTGACCATTCCCACTTGGCCTTCTTCTTCAGCAAAGTGCTGAGGGGCTGCACCAACGTGGCGAATCACTTTACGACACGCCTGTACCAGGAGGCCACGCCCAAGTATTGTCGTAGCTCTTTGACACTCGCTGGCGGCTGCAACTCCTTAATGGCCGCCACTTTCTCGGGATCGGTGCAGATTCCGTCTCCCGTTACCAAATGCCCCAGGTATCGTAGCTCCTTCCTAAAAAATTGACACTTGTCCACATTTAGGCGCAAGTTTGCGTTCTTCAACCGCCGAAAACTTCTTCGAGGTTGCGCTTGTGCTCCTCCTCGGTACGGCCGATGACAATGATGTCGTCTTGGTACGCAAACGCGTGTGGCATCATCTCGGGGCCTATCACCTGATCCAATGCCCTCTGGAACGTAGCCGAGGCTGAGTGGAGTCCGAATGGCATCACCTTCCACTGGAACAGCCCTTTGCCGGGCACCGTGAACTGAACTTCTACTGCCTACCTCCAGTGGTATCTGCCAATATCCGTCCTTTAAGTCTAAGCTACTGATGAACCGTGCCTCCCTGAGCTGGTCCAAAATATAGTCTATTCTTGGCATGGGGTACGCATCCTTGATGGACTTCGCGTTTATCTGTCTGAAGTCCACGCATAATCTCCACTTTCCCGTCTTCTTTTTGACCATCACGATGGGTGAACTGTACGGACTCTTCGATGGCTCAATGTACCCTCTTTCCAGCAGCTCGTCAACCTGTTGGTTGATTTCGGCTTGCATCTTGGGATTTTTGGGGTAGTAACGCTGTTTGTGTGATCGTGTGTGTAGCTATGTTCGACACTGCCTTCAGTTCTCGGAACTCTTCCAACTCCTTTGGCAGGAAGTTGTCGACCGATCCCTCCTCCGCTCGTGTTCCGTCGGATGCGGGCTCGACGGACCCTCCAGTGTCCGCTACCATCGCCACTGACAACTTCTCCTCCAACCGCCCCTGGCGGTGGCCTCTCGCAGGGATCACAACCCAGGACAAGCGCATCAATTACTCCGGCAACACGAGAAGCGGGATTGTAACGATCTTGTCCCCGATCTCCACCTCGATCTGGGAATTGATTTCCCGGCTGCCTCCGTCAGCCAGCCGCATCAGCTTCCTCGTCTCTTTCTGGTGCCTCTCTTCCCCTGCTTGTCGCCCCGGTGTCGACCGTTGCTTTCCAGTTGCTGCCCGCGATCCTCACCACCGCCGACAGCTGGACATCCTCCTCCGTGAGTTCTCCTACGAGCTTTGGGGGGCTTCGTCTTGCGACCCTGGCACGGCCCTCCGCGGCTTGGGTCGCGGGGCGTTTCCCGCTTTCGGGCAGCACTGCCATGTCGGGGCCCCTACCTTGCCGCACCTCCAGCAGAATGTTATAGGTCGGCCATTGCATGCTTGTGCCCAATGGCGGTCACTCCCGCATCGTCGACACGCCTGGGCTGGGTTTTTCACGAACCCCGCCTCTATGTTCGTGTTCGCTTGGTCGTCCCGCGGCGTTGGGACCGGCCTTTTTTCCCCTGTCGAATCAGAGCTGGCTGCCGTTTCGCCCTGGCAGCGGCGACATATCTCCGTTACTGTCGGACGGGCGAACGGATTATTTGCTTTTGCTTTGCTCGCCGGACACTCTCGTTGGAACTACAGCCGATCCCTCTCCAGAGCCTCAAACTCGTCGGCCAGCGTCATCATGTGATCCAGGTCTCTGCACCTATGTGGCCGGATGAACACCCTCAAATCTGGCATGCTGTTGTCTCTAATGAGCTCCAACTGCTCTTCGGGCGTGCATTTTAGTGGCCTCATGAGGGTCTGCATCTCCACCATGTAGTCCTTGAATGGCTCTCCCCATCTTTGCTTCCTCAACCTCACCTCCTGGAGTAATTTTTATACCCGATACTCAAAATGAGTATTGGGGTATATTAGATTTGTGGTGAAAGTGGATGTGTGTAACGTCCAGAAGGAATCGTTTCCGACCCCATAAAGTATATATATTCTTGATCAGCATCAATAGCCGAGTCGATTGAGCCATGTCTGTCTGTCCGTCTGTCCGTCCGTCCGTCTGTCCGTCTGTCCGTCACCTTCAGCGCCTAATGCTCAACGACTATAAGAGCTAGAGCAACGATGTTTTGGATCCAGACTTCTGTGATATGTCACTGCTCCAAAAATATTTCAAAACTTTGCCCCGCCCACTTCCGCCCCCACAAAGGGCGAAAATCTGTGGCATCCACAATTTTAAAGATACGAGAAAACCAAAAATCAGAATCGTAGATGATGACTATATCTTCTAGAGTGCAAAATCTGAACCAGATCGTATAATTATTACAGCCAGAATCACGAAAACAATTTCACTCTTTCTCGCTCTGTCTCACTCTAACACACAGGTTTCATGGTCGGTTTTGCCAATTGCAAAATATGAGTTCAAGGATCTCAGAACCCATAAGAGCTAGAGCAACCAAATTTGGTATCAACACTCCTGTGATATCGGACCTTGCCCGTTTTGTGTCAAAATTTCGCCACACCCCCTTCCGCCCCCGCAAAGGACGAAAATCTTGGGCATCCACAAATCTCAGAGACTATTAAGGCTAGAGTAACCAAATTTGGTACACACACTGCTTTAAAATGTCCCTATAAAACGTATATCTCAGAATTTCGCCCCACCCACTTCCGCCCACACAAAGGACGAAAATCTGTTGCATACACAATATTGAGGATACGAGAAAACTAAAAACGCAGAATCATAGAGAATGACTATATCTATCCGGTTGCTGAATTTGGATCAGATCAGATAATTTTTGTAGCCAAAAGGAACAAATCAATTTGCATTGGCTACGCAGCGCCCGACGTCACGCTCAGACTGATTTTCTGTCTCTCTCGCACGCACTCTTTGTCGTGTCGTTTAATATTAGCGGCGTCTGCCGGAGGAAATCCATACTGACTAAGTATCGGGTATAACTGTAGAGTTGCGGTGTCCGCAGCAACTCACAACGTTCCCCCTCGTTCAAAATACCCCCTCGGCAGGAAGTATGCTTGGAAGCTACGCGCAAATGCGTTCCATGTCTGCCACTGCCTGTTGTTGGCTACAAACCACATGAGCGCCCGACCCTTTAGCAGCTCAGGCATGGCTCGCGGAATTAAATTCAACTCCAACCCGTACATGTCGGCTGACCACTCGATCTGTTCCAGGAACTCGAGTGGTTTCGCCGTTCCGTCGAACCGAAACGACCACTCCCTGACCTGCTTGGCGACGTGGGCAAAACTGGAACTGGACGGTCTCGTGGTTTGTTCTTCGAGTCCCCGTCGACGATCCTCCCCTGCTCTCCCTTCTTCCTCACTCTGTGCTGTGCTGGCCGGGTGGGCCTCTCCCCACTCTCTGCCCGCGGTCGGCTAGGCGACCGGCTTTTCACCGGGACCGCCAGGCTCGCGATGAGCTCCTCTTGGGTCTCGGACGGCCGTCTCCACAGCGTTACTTGCTCCGCACTCGCCGGCAGCGTCAGGCGCTCGTATGGATCCGCCCCGTCCTCCATCTGGGCCGCGGTCACGGCTCCTCCCGCCTTCATCTCCCAGGCCTCGAGCGCGTCCGCATACTCCGGTTCCTCTCCGTGCTTCTCAATCCACTCCTTGAAGATTCGGCGCATCTCGGTCAGCGTACCTTCCAATCGAAGACCGCACGCCCGCGCGCACTGGACCAAGTCCTCTTTCCTCAATGAGTGAACCCATCGTCGGCTCCTCATTTTTATGTCCTCGCTCGTTGCTCCCTGGGCCCCCCACGGCGTCGCCAAGCGTGGCACCGCCGGCTCTACTGACTGGGGCTAGCGATTCTTGGCACGTGGCCCAAATCCACCTCTCAGTCAGGCGCCTAACGCGTTCGCTCTCACTCGAATCACTTGGCTTTTCGGCCCGAGGGTGCCTCACTCCTGAAGGGATGCGCTTCAAGCGGGGCGCCGTTGGTTCAAGGGATTTGGGTCTTTGGCTCTTGGCTGCACGCTCGAGTCCGCCTCTCAATCCTCACACAACGCGTTCGCTTTCTACGGTTCTTTTCCCTTCGCTTGATCTCACTTTCGTGGCTCACTATTCACTTCACTCCTGTTGGCTCCGTCTGTGGACTGTCCACTTTCCTGGTCGCGGCCCTCCTCTTATAGGCTCGCTTCTGCGTCGGCGCCGCCGATGCCGCCTGGCGCTAACGGCACTTTCCGCCATGCGGTGCCCGTATTTTTCCATCGGCGTTCCTTCATTCCCTTGTCGCTCTCCAACGGGACCTGGCTGGTGGCGTGATCTCATGACCATATTTGGTCATGCGCTGGACCACTGCCGGCCCGATCCCGTCCTCCCGCTGCTCGCTCTCCAACGGGACCTGGCTGGTGGCGTGATCTCATGACCATATTTGGACATGCGCTGGGCCACTGCCGGCCAGATCCCGTCATCCCGCTGCTCTCTCTCCAGGGGTCCTCCCCTCTCATCTCGGGACCCCGGGAGAGCTCTCCTCGGGAATTCGCCGCCTCCGGATATCCCCGGATAACGGTCGTTAGCGCTTAACCCTATACTGCCCCCTATGTGTGGGAATACCTTTCCTCACAACATTTATAGGGTATTACTATACAGCATATACTGGGGAAGGAATATCATAAGGGCGAGGTAGGGTATAATGATCTTAAATCTATAAAACTGATTAGTAGTAGGTATATATAAATGCATGTATAAAACCGTGATCATGGTTGAAGACCAACGAATAGTTACCGCACATTCATTCTTTTCAGATGGGGGTTAAACCGGTGGTACGGGCACGTGGCCACTAGAGGTGTCCGGGAATAACCAATTCGTAACTTCTAGACCAGCGTTGTAATACGTAGATACTAGTGGTGCTAATCCTACGCGGAAAGAACAGAAATTTTTCAACGGGTCTCTGTAGCTGGGTGGATTACCTCAACAGAATTACACCACTGATCGAAAAATTTTACTGAACTGTGGGCGTTCGTTTTCCAAATGGTCGTACGGCTGCCCCAGTATTGACGATATATAACTGGCGCGTCCACTCAAATTAAATCATCACTTTGAGCCGCACTTGGCACTTGCACTAGGCTTTGACTTTGGCTTGACCTTGGTTTAGAGACCTGGGTCAGCTCTACAAGACTTTTTTTTCCACGGCCGGTCACTCTGACGGTCACGAGGAGAGAAAGAAAGAGGCTGGGACTACTAAAAACAGCAACCCACGTTTTCCCACACTTTCTATGGTCTTCTTCTGTTATACAGGATCCAGACACAGCAATATTTAATGAAATATAGTGCACGGCAGAAAAATTGCATATCAAAGCGTTGCCGCTTGGTCGCGAAACAGCTGTTGATAAGCTTTATCAAAGCTCACAAGATCTTCAACTCGAATTTTTTTACAGCCTAGTTATACCCGATACTCAAAATGAGTATTGGGGTATATTAGATTTGTGGTAAAAGTGGATGTGTGTAACGTCCAGAAGGAATCCAGAAGAAACCGACTCCATAAAGTATATATATTCTTGATCAGCATCAATAGCCGAGTCGATTGACCCTGTCTGTCTGTCCGTCCGTCCGTCCGTCCTCTTCAGCGCCTAGTGCTCAAAGACTATAAGAGCTAGAGCAACGATGCTTTGGATCCAGACTTCTGTAATATGTCCCTGCTACAAAAATAGTTCAGAGCTTCGCCCCACCCACTTCCGCCCCCACAAAGGACGAAAATCTGTGGCACCCACATTTTTAAAAAACACATCCAAAAACTCAGAATCGTAGAGGATGTTTATATGTTCTAGAATGTAAAATCTCAACCAGATCGTATAATTATTATAGCCAGAATCAAGAAAACAATTTCATTCTTTCTCGCTCTGTCTCTCTCTAACACACAGGATTCATGGTCGGTTTTGCCAATTGCAAAATATGAGTTCAAGGATCTCAGAACCTATAAGAGCCAGAGCAACCAAATTTGGTATCCACACTCCTGTGATATAGGACCTTGACCGTTTCGTGTCCAAATTTCGCCACACCCCCTTCCGCCCCCGCAAAGGACTAAAATCTGGGGCATCCACAAATCTCAGAGACTATTAAGGCTAGAGTAACCAAATTTGGTATCCGCACTTTTGTTAGATCTCACTTTAAAACGTATATCTCAGAATTTCGCCCTACCCCCTACCGCCCACACAAAGGACGAAAATCTGTTGCATCCACAATATTGCAGATTCGAGAAAACTAAAAACGTGTAGGCCGTCTAACCCGGGAATTGTAGTGACCAATATCGGTGCGTGAGTGAACTGTTTAGGTATAAAAACACAAGCCCGGCGATTTGATATAACTCTTTTTTATTAGCTGCGCGTCCGTCTCTCACAATCGCCATTTACAAAGTGAACTTACTCTCTTATCGATGTTTCTTATCCGATATCTCACTATTGGTATTTCCCGCCGAGTGTATCGATGGTGCGGTAAATACCAATGCGCGCTGTATGCTATTTTAAATACTAGTTGAATGCCTCACTAATTATTACCTTGCTACAATTCGGCCATCCTGACCGGAGTGCTCCTGAACTCCTTACATTTAAGTTAGTTTCTAGATAGGTTGATTTATTACAGTTGGGTGTGGTTCACTCTTAACATTCTAAGTTTACGTGTTACAATCATTTTCTTCATTTTGATTCCCTGTGACATTTGCATTATTACCATTTTCAATCCACGGCTTCATATTTGCCACCGCCCAAACTCCTTTATACGGGATCCTTGATTGTTGAAATCCCTCTACATCTTCTAGCAAATACCTATCATTTTTTAACACCTTTGATATCTTATAAGGTCCTTTGAACTTCGGGATAAGCTTTTTAGACACCCCTGTATGAGTGTCGAAATTTCTCACCATAACTAGATCATTATCTACGTACACGTGTGGCTCCCTTCGCTTTGAATCTGCTGCTTGTTTGTTATAAGACTGTATTTTTTCCTGATGAGTGCCTGCTACTGCTCTAATCTTTTCTATATCCCTTGTTGCCCGTTGTTCGGTTAGTTCGTCTAGATGATCTTTTAGTAAATCTGAAACCTTTCCTTTTTGTACGACCCCAAACAACATTCTGCTCGGGTGTTCATTAATTGTTCTTTGAATTGTGTTGTTCATCGCGTGTTCTACTGTTTCCACTACCATATCCCAATGTAATCCTTTTCCGGGTCAACAAGCTTTGCAATCATGGGTCCCAAACTTCTGTTCACCCTTTCTACCTGCCCGTTGGCCTGTGGCGACCCTGTTGCTATCTTTACGTGTTTAACATTGCTCTGTTCTAAGAATTCTTCAAACTCTTTTGACGTGAAACAGCTTCCTCTGTCTGACACAATGCATCTGGGTCTACTGTAAGCTCGGAAATAATCTTTCATTGCAATTACTGCTTCCTTTGTGCTAGTGGTTTAGGTCGTATAAAGTCTTACGAATTTGGTGAACGCATCTATTACTACTAAAACATGTTTGTTGGCCCTGCCTTTGTCGACTGGCCCGAAATGGTCGATATGTACTACCTCGAATGGTCCTGACCCTTTTGGTATGTTGTGTAAAAACCCTTCCTCTTTTCCGTGTTTTGCTGAGTACGCTATGCATTTTAGACAGTTTTCAATGTGTCGCTTGGCTTTATACCTTACGTTTGAGATCCAGTAGCTTTTCGATATAGCGTCGGTCATCTTGTCTATACCGACGTGCCCTAGTTCATCGTGGTACTTATAGAGTACGTGGCCTTCCATTTCCTCGGGTACGCAGAATAGGATAGTATTGTTATCTTTTTTCCTGTATATTATTCCGTTTCTCATCTCATAATGTTTGTGTTCTGATTTCTGTAACGTTTCTCTCAGCTCCATCAGTTTGTTATCTCTGTTTTGGCATATAATTAAATTTTCTTCAAAGGTGTTTGTGTCTACCGTGAGTATCTGAACGGCTCTGCTTAGCGCATCTACGTGTTGCATTCTGCTTCCTGACCTGTGTTCTAACTTGTAGTCATAATTTTGTAACTCTAACGCCCAGCGGGCAATGCGTGGATTGAGTTCTTTTTTGTTTAGAGTCATAGTTAGCGCGTTGCAGTCTGTCACTATTTTGAAGGGTATGCCTTGCACGTATACTCTAAACCGTTGTAGTGCATAAATTATCGCTAGTGTCTCCAGTTCAAAGCTGTGGTATTTTGCTTCGGTAATTGTTGTCCGCTTGGAGAAATAGAACACCGGGTGCATTCTGCCATCACCCTTCTTCTGCATTAGAATTGACCCGAAACCTAACGAACTTGCATCGCAATGTAATTCTGTCGGATCTCTGGGATTGTAAAGTGCCAAGATCGGTGCTTCCACCTCTTGGTAGATTGAGGGACTCCAGCCATTCGCGCAGCTGGGCGGCCGAGAACTCCTCCGTGCCGACCAAGTCCGACATGTTTTTTTTTCAGCGATGGCGTCTTCGACGGACGAGAAAAGAAAAATTTTCGCTATTTTTCACTGGCGGCGATTGATCGTATCCCACTTCTGAAATTGTAGGCCGTCTAACCCGGGAATTGTAGTGACCAATATCGGTGCGTGAGTGAACTGTTTAGGTATAAAAACACAAGCCCGGCGATTTGATATAACTCTTTTTTATTAGCTGCGCGTCCGTCTTTCACAATCGCCATTTACAAAGTGAACTTACTCTCTTATCGATGTTTCTTATCCGATATCTCACTATTGGTATTTCCCGCCGAGTGTATCGATGGTGCGGTAAATACCAATGCGCGCTGTATGCTATTTTAAATACTAGTTGAATGCCTCACTAATTATTACCTTGCTACAAACGCAGAATCATAGAATGCGACCATATCTATCAGCTTGCTGAATCTGGATCAGATCGGATCATTTTTGTAGCCAAAAGCAAGAAATCAATTTGCACTGGCTACGCAGCGCCCGACGTCACGCTCAGACTGATTTTCTGTCTCTCTCGCACGCATTCTTTGTCGTGTCGTTTAATATAAGCGGCGTCTGCCGGAGGAGAGCCATACTGACTTAGTATCGGGTATAACTGTACGTGCGAGGAGCATTTTAAACGAACTCACATCCGTCAACGAAACGGCAAGTATTTGGTACGGTTACCACTTAAGCGTTTGTTTGACCATTCGCAGGTGCTAGGCAAATCACGTCAAATCGCGATTAATCGATTCCAAATGCTTCAACGAAGATTCCAAAGGCAGCCGGAGCTGCAAGCCAAATATTCGGAAGTCATGAATGAGTACTTTCAACTAGGCCAGGTGACCAAAGTAACAACCATTGCATCATTAGCAAGGAGAATGGAATCGAGTCCACATGTTGCACCTTGCCTCATCACGCAGTATTCAAAGAGGAAAGTGTCACTACTAAGGTTAGAGTAGTATATGACGCCTCCTGTAAAACGTCAAACGGAAAATCGCTCAATGACGTCCTATGCACCGGACCAGCGCTCCAAAACGATCTAGCCGGCGTGGTCCTGAGTTGGCGTTTCCATCGTTTTGTTTTTGCTGCCGACATTCAGAAGATGTATAGATGCATTGACATGAATGCAGAGGATTCGCAATATCAACGCATCTTTTGGCATGACGAACACAACCAAGTAGCTGAGTATTATCTCAACACAGTTACGTTTGGAACCGCTTCAGCTCCTTACACAGCCATTCGCGTCATACATCAAATCGCGCAGGATGAAAGCGACCGATACCCACTCGCGGAAAGGGTCCTTCGACACGAAATATACGTTGATGACGTACAAAGCGGAGCTTCCACTCGCGAAGGAGCATTAGAAATTCAAAATCAATTGATCGGAGCCTTACGATCAGCAGGAATGGAACTTCGAAAGTGGTCTGCGAATGACGCTCCTCTGCTACAAGACATACCTCCAGACCATTTATCTCATAATACATTATTAGAGTTTGAGTACCAAGATCCCGTTAAAACCTTAGGCCTCTATTGGCATCCACATCAAGACTATTTTGGGTTCAAGATAAATTTTGAAATCAGTCACGCACATACTAAACGTTCTTTACTTTCCACAGTCGCCCGACTGTACGACCCATTAGGTTTCATCACGCCCTGTGATCGCGAAGGCGATACTCAAGGACTCATGGATGGCCCGCATCAAACGCAACGATGGCAGCCTAGCACAACTGGACTGGGATGAACCGCTGCCAACCGAACTGCTTGATAGATGGCAGGGATTCATACAGAACTTGCCATATGTCGAGCAAATTCAAGTACCACGATGGCTGCGCTTCAACATCCACGAGCTTGCGTCAGTACAGCTACATATTTTCTGCGATGGATCATCACTGGCGTATGCAGCATGTGCATATATTCGTGCAGAGCTACCAAACGGAATGATTCAAACTCATTTGCTAGCTTCACGCAGTCGAGTCACACCCACGAAACCAATCACAATTCCACGAGTCGAACTTTCGGGTGCGCTGCTGGCAGTTAAACTGGCAAAATGGATCCGGGACCAACTTCGCACTGCAGGACCACCTATGTCAACCTTCTATTGGTCAGATGCTACTATCGTTTTGTTTTGGATAAATGGAGATCCCCACCGATGGCAAACCTTTGTGTCAAATCGCGTTGGACAGATTTTGGAGCATAGTACATCAACTCAGTGGAGACATGTACCTACTGCGGTAAACCCAGCGGACTGCGCAATTCGTGGCTTAACACCACAAGAGTTAGCAGTACATCCATTATGGTGGTCTGGACCATCATGGCTACAGCAGCCGGAAAGCCAATGGCCGGCAAGCGGAGTTCCCAGTCAGGACATCGACAGGACTATAATCGAGGAGAAACCATCAGTTTTGTTCCAAAATGCTGTGCAAGTCTCGGAGGCTCCAGAAGCCTTCATCCAAAACTCGTCCTCATACGACAGGTTAATATCAGTCATGGCATATGTTCTACGGTTTATACATAACATTCAAGCCAAAGGGGACAAACTGTCTGGACCACTGAGTGTGCAGGAGCTCGACAACGCTTTAATTCATCTCGTTCGCAGCATTCAACAGGAGGTCTACGCGACAGAAATATTGAGGTTGAAGGGAAACAAGGCACTATCGGGCACACACAAGCTGTGTCAATTATCCCCATTTCTAGATGACCAACAAATTCTACGAGTCAGAGGTCGACTGCGAAATGCAAGGCACCTTCCAATAAGCCATCGACAACCAATGATCATTCCCAATCATCATCATTTTACCGATCTCGTCGTGCGTAATGCCCACCGTCTCGCACTCCACGGCGGCACCGAATTAACGCTGGCCACTATTCGACACAAATTCTGGATAGTCAACGGAAAACAAACTGTCACCGACCGAAACCAGCAGCACAATTGATGGCCGATCTTCCCCTACATAGAGACTATACAGGCGCGTTCGAAATTCAAGCATCCAGATTCCGTGGACACACAAACTACAAGGCGTATATCGCAGTTTTCATCTGTTTGGCTACACAGGCAATTCATCTTGAAGCGGTCACGGGCTTAACCACCGAACAATTTCTCATGGCCCTACAACGTTTCATCGCGCGTCGGGGCTACTGTCAACACATGTATAGCGACTGCGGCACGAACTTCATTGGTGCCGATCGGGCTCTTCAAACCTGGCAAATACATTTGAAACGAGAGCTACCCACAACTGTAATACCTGCTTTAGCGGCCCGAAACGTCCAATGGCATTTTAATCCACCGCATAGTCCTAATTTCGGAGGCCTTTGGGAGGCAAATGTGAAGTCTGTCAAAACACATCTTTATCGAGCCTTTTCAGGATATAAAATGACCTACGAACAACTTGCTACCGTGCTAAATTGTTTAAATTCCAGGCCATTATGTCCACTAAGCGCGGAGCCGGAGGACCTAGCTGTCCTCACCCCGGCACATTTTCTTATTGGAGATTCATTATTAGCTCCGCCGGATGTAACAAGGGATGTTCCACTCACAGTCCAATTTCTGGAAGGACAGAAAATGATCCGGCAATTTTGGCAAGCGTTGGTGTTCGGATTGGCTATCACATCTTCAAGCCCGTCCAAAGTGGCGACATGAAACCGACAATCTACAAGTCAGCGGTCTAGCAATTGTCAAGGATGACCGACTGCCACCCAACGAGTGGAATCTGGGAAGGATAATAGAAGTTCACCCTGGAGCTGACAGTTTAGTCAGAGTCGCAACTGTTAAAACAGCATCAGGCGTATACAAACGATCGGTCTCTAAACTATGTCGACTACCGTTGCCACAGACCTCAGAATAATCCTACCACCGTTGCTAGCTCCATTCGACCATACATGTACCATAACGAACACTTTATTTATTCACAGAGCATTCACATGTGACATCCTTTGGTTTCTAATACTGGTCCCAGTATTGGGGGCGGCATGGACGGTTTTCTAAGGGTTAAACTACAAAGAGAGTGGGAGCGCTCTAACTGCGACTGCCCACTCGGAGCACGGCGTCGTTTCATGCTAGGGCGGCGTAACCTCGTCTCCGATCACAAAGAAGAGTCTTCGTTTGCGTGTCGACGAAATCACAACGACAATTAGCAGTTGCAGCCGGCCGCGCTTAAATCCGTAGTACCCATTACATTGTACTCTATACGCGATTACGATTAAAGTTTAAGTTGATTGAAGTCCAAATGAATAAATCTCGAATTGTCTATATCGTGTAGTACATTATTAAACGCAAAGATTCCCCAGAGCATTTCTGCTCAACATTGAAATATCGTATCGAGGATTTCACAACAGCGGCAAATATTTCATTTGACGCCAAACACCCAATGCTCCTGCCCTACAACGATCCAATTGTGAAGTTGATCCTTGATAAGATACACAAGGAAAACATGCATTGCGGCCCCCAGGCATTGCTGACAACATCACGACAACAGTACTGGATACTCAAAGGAAAAACATGGCCAGAAGTATTGTGCAGAACTGCGGCAAATGCACTAGAGCCAAGCCCAAACTACTAGAGTCTTCGAGTCACCCAAGCACGGCCATTCCTCAATTCTGGTGTTGAGTACTGTGGACCATTCAAAATCTACTATAAAATTCGAGGAAAGAAGCCTAATACAGCATACATAGCTATATTTTGTTGTTTCGCGACTAAAGCAGTACAGCTAGAGCTGGTCAGTGATCTCACCACAGAAGCATTTTTAGCGGCACTTCGGCGGTTCATCTCTCGTCGAGGAAAATGTCAATTGCTCCATTGCGACAATGCTACGAATTTCGTAAGAGCCAGGAACAAACTTCAAGAGTTAGAAGAAGCCATATTCTCGGAAAAGGCAAAGGAACACATTGTACGAGAGTGCAACAACAAAGGGCTACAGTTTAAATTTATACCTCCTCGCGCACCACACTTCGGCGGTTTATGGGAAGCTGAAGTAAAATCTGCCAAACATCTCCTCTTAAAAATGTGATGACGTCAAGTTTAACCTAAGAGGAGTTAGAAACGGTTGTAGTCGAAATAGAGGCCATACTAAACTCTCGACCATTAACACCAATATCTGACAACCCAAACGACGTAACAGCATTAACGCCAGGGCATTTCCTGCTAGGAGAGCCGTTAACAGCACACGCTGACAGTGAGCCATCCCAGCTACCAAAGACGCTAGGAAATCGATGGCAAGCAGTTTCAAAATTGAAGCACTCTATTGGTAGACTGGCTATGACAATTAGTAAACGGAAGACAGTACCAAGTTATGTTTTTCTTTAAAGATTATTTATGTATTTCTTGATTACTTTTTGCTGCAACACCGGTCCACACACTTGAGATCACAAAAGAAGAGAGAGCGTCGACACTTCAAGTGTGACCAGACTAACTCATAATAATAATACCTAACATATCGATAATATTATTTAATGTTATTATTTGAATGTGGGAATAGGCGTATTCCAACACGCCCCCCTCAAAAATAACATTAATTATCAAAATCATAAAAATAAAAAAATATAAAAAAGTTTTCATCATTAAATCAGAAAGGTAACATTCAATTGTTATTCTAATGTGGTTGGTGTGCATTCTGGGAAGTGTTATGTGATCTAGCATTTGCTCTAAGGATACGGGGAAAACCCAGAAAAACCCGATCAGATCACTTTAAAATTAGATTAACATAAAATTAAATTACTTTACCATTCATTGGTTCTTTTGGTTCAAATCAAAAAAAAAATTAAATATGAATTAATGTAATAAATTCGTTAATAAAGCTTCATGTTCATGTTTTCATTAAATTGGAATCATTCTTCTTGTAGTAGTCCTAATTTGTTCCGCAGTTCCGCAAATCTTCCAGCAGGTAGTGACTTCGTGAAGATGTCAGCAAGTTGGTTGTCTGTATTAATATACTCAAGAGAAATCTCATTAGTTTCTATCTGTTCTCTTGAAAAATGATATTTTATATCAATATGCTTTGCTCTTTTATGACATGAGGGATTATTTGCAATGCTAATACAGCCTTGGTTGTCTTCATAAATCTTAATGGGTCTGTCGAGTTTAAGATTAATACTATTTAGAAGAGACTTTAGCCATAAAGCTTCTCTTACAGCTTCAAATAGGGCCATATATTCAGCTTCAGTTGATGAAGCTGCCACTGAATTCTGTCTTTTTGTATTCCAACAAATTAAATTGGAGTCGAACATTTTAAACAAATAACCCGTTGTACTTTTTCTATCAATCTCATTACTACCCCAATCGGAGTCTACATAGCCAACTAATGTATTTTCAAATGATGTATTCTTTTTAAATATAAGCTTCATATCAATAGTTCCCTTTAAATATCTAATAACCCTTTTTAAACATTGCCATAACTCAGCATTGTTCTTGCTACTATATCTACTCAAGATATTTACAGCGGTAGCTAAATCTGGTCGTGTACACAGCATTATGTACATTAAACAGCCAATAAGGTTTCGACATGGAGCATTGCAGTCTTCACCTGAGTTAAGTAACTCATAATTTAGTTTATTTAGTAATGGAGTACTGACTGAATTGCAACTATCCATGTTAAATTTATTTAAAATTCTTTTTACATATGCAGCTTGACTCAAATATATTTTGTCTTCAAACATTTCTACTCTGATACCGATAAAATGTTTTATCTCATTTAAGTCAGTCATTCTAAATCTTTCGCTTAAATAATTTTTGAAATTATTATTTATTCTATCCATATCCCTTGTCGCTATTACTACATCATCAACATATAATAATACATATATGTTTTTCTTTATGTCACCTCTATCAAGAATATATATGCAACGATCCACGGGAGAGTTTACAAAATCGAATTCTTTCAATGCTTGCTCAAATACTTGAAACCAGCATCTAGCTGCTTGTTTGAGCCCATAAATGGCTTTGTTCAGTTTGCATACAAATTAAATAACTGCGGTAGCGGATTGTGTTTTTAAAAAGTTTTTATTTTACTTCGAACTTCACTGATATAGATTTAAGTAGAGGGTCACAAAGGAATTCCGGGCAAAGGGATTGCGCGATCTTAATTTTTAGCTAGACTTTGCGGTGTCGCTGCTGGATCAAGACTGACTTGAGCTTTCTGATCTTTGCATCGTTGATCCCTTTCGGGAATAGTTTTTCTATAAACATTTAAATTGATTTCGCCATCCCGAGTATTGGATTTCGTCATCCAAAGAGAGAACTGTAAAATGCCTAAAGTGCAGGATCTGCAGAAAGCCGGGAGTGAGATTGTTTATGAGAAGCCGGGTGTGGGCAAACATTGGTTTTCCATTTAGGCGAGTGTCAAAGATTGGAATTGCGGCGGGGGCGCTTGAGATTGTACATCTTAGAAATCAATTAGGCGGAGGCCCAAGACTGAAATTGTTTTCGTTTTGGAAAGCCAAAGATTGTTTTTTATAACTCGTATAAGAGCTCAATAGAATTGGGTACGTTACCTCCCCCCATTCTTAAATGTTTCGTCCCGATACATTTTGAAGTTCTGATAGAACTCTAATTTCTTCTGACAGTATTTGAATGTTGCTTTCCACTATTTCTTCTGACGGTATTCTTATTGATTTAATAAGTACAAATTTGGTTAATTTATAGCCGAAGTAAAATAACATTAATAATATCAAAATGATTAAAAATAATGTTGTTAATGGTAAGGCCGTATTACCTAATGTTATAAGGGGATTTAAAATATTAACATTATCAAAAGAAAATTGCTTATCATTCGATTGTATTTAATCAACTAATTCAAAATCGCTATATCTATGATGCGATATATATCTTAGAATTTTACCCTTATCATTTATGTGGGTTATATTATTTATTACAATTGTGTTGTTGAATATAAGGAGATACGATCCTAACAAAGTAGTATTGTCTACGATATTTTTGCCTGAAACTAATATGGCACCATCCTGAATGATGTCTATTTCTTTGTTTTTTCCCCTTTTTTTAGTGCAGTTGGCTTTAAAGCCATTAAGTAAATTGGTGAAACAGGTACTCTTTAAATTTATTTGTGCGTAATTGTTAAAAGTTTCACTTTTAAAATTATTCATTAAATAGTATTTCTCCTTACATTCACAAACTTTTTCACTTATAACTAACATTCCATCATTTTGTGAGATGGCTCTTGCATGGTAAAACTTGCAAATATCTTTAATTTGAGGATATTTTATGTAAATGATTATTAAATCTGCATTTCGAATTATTTTAACCGTTGCAATGTCCAACAGATCAGACAGTTCAACATTATGTTTTTCATGCTTATAAATGTCCTCTATTTCGTTTTTATTTAAAATTTTTGTATTGAAAATGTTTACTTTTAAGAGGGTTATGGTATCAACTAAATTTAGTAGGTCAAAAGTTATTAATTTTAAACGATGCTTTCTCAGTATCGTTTCTTCATTGAAGATGACATTTTTTAATGAATTTGATAGCAATTCAATTTCTTTGAAAAATTTGGAATTTATTACAAATTGTTTATTATTATTTTCAGTTAATTCATTTACTTTATTTTGTATTTTCAAAAAGTCGTCATGATCAGGGCTGCCTGCTATCCATTTCCAAATGGTACCTAATTCATTTATTCCCCTTTCTTTCCGTTTTGGAACTAATTCTGAAATCATTAATTTTAATAGACTTAAGTCCATTGATATTTCCCACTCATCGTCTGAATTAATTGATTTGTTGACATATTTGGATTCTTTATCAATTATCTCTCTATAAAAACTCAAATTAGTAATATGGAAAAGTTCAGCGTATGTTTCATAAGTGTAAACGTCTCTGTCGTCTTTGAGCAATAGATAGTCACTATGCGTATAGTCAATTACTTCCGAAGTCGTCAATATAACAAAAGTCAGTATTAGTATATTCGCATACATTTTCTGGAAAAAATATTTAATATTTGATGTTATCTTTATGTATAATTCTGTTTCTATTGTTGATTATAATTTTATTCGGTCGATTTTCCTTAACTACCTGCTTTTTGTATCGGGATTGAAGTTTATTTCTTTCCCCGAATTTCTTTTCATAGACTACTTCTCCTATTTTATAATCTTTTTCTCTTCTATCTTTGTTATGTAGCTTAAGCATTTTGGTCTGAGCTTCCTTAAGTAATATTGGATTATGTTTGTGTTCTATTTTGTTATACAATATGTCATATGGCATTTGATTGGTCGTTGAATGTATCGTCAGGTTATATTTCAGTGCCGCCCTTATTATTATTTCTGAATAATCTGTTAGATTTAGTTCATCCTTGATGCACCGCGCTATTTCTGTTAGTGTGGAATGTACCCTTTCTACCTGACCATTTGAGGTGCTGTGTCTGGGATCAGCATAATAAATAGTTAAGTTACTTCTTTGTATGAATGATCTAAATTGTGCTGAAGTAAAGCTTGGTTCGTTGTCAGTCATTAATGATGTTGCTAACGGAAAGTGTTGCAAAATTTCCATTACCTTATTTTCAATGTTTAATTTACTTTGAATTTCCTTGACCACCAAGTATTTAGAATAAGAATCTATACAAGTTATGAATGTTAGGTTTTGGGCATAGTATATGTCTAAGTGTAATTGATCTCCTTCTTTTGCTGGAATGGGAGCTTCCCCAATTGGAATTTTTACAGGGTGTCTCTGATATTTGTTTTTGTTACAGATCTCACAATTTTTTATATATTCTTTTAATTTTTTGTGCAGGTTTGGCCAATAATACAGCTTAGTTATTTGTTTGTAATTTTCATCTAGTCCTCTATGGGCTCTGCAATGTGTTTCTTCTATAATTATAGCTTTATCTTCTGAATTTACTACATCTTGGAGGAACTTTCTCGTGAAGAGAAATTTATTTATGAAGTTTTCCTTTAGCTTATTTTGGATAAGGTATAAATCTTCTAAAGTGCAGTGTATTCCTGTGGTTAAGTGAGGCTGAATAAATTCTTTTAAAATGATTAGCAGATTGTCAACCGTATCAAATTCAATAATATGTCGGGTATTTTCATAAACTCTTACTAACTCATGAACTGTGAATCTCCCTTGCGCTAATAGTAGCTGCTGTTTAAATTGGTTTAGAGGCTTGCTAGTCTCTTGAATGACGTTTTCAAAACTACTCTCTGCTGAATGCTGAGTATTTATGTCTGATTCTGATTCTGTCTGGTCGACATCACTATCTGTCATATGATTTATTTTAATCCGAGATAACGCGTCCGCTACTACGTTAGTTGAGCCTGGCTTATAAATGATTTTTGGTGTGAAACTTTCTATGAAGTAATACCAACGTTTCATTTCAACATTTGGATTTTTTTGCGACATTGCAAAGGACAAAGGTTGGTGATCTGTATGTATTTCAATTCCACTCACTCCGTATAAATAATTTCGCAAATTTTGTAATGCCCATACAATAGCTAATAATTCTTTTTTATTAGTAGCATATAATTGCTCGGTTTTACTTAAAGTTTTAGAAATAAATGTTATGGGATTCCCATCTTGCGACAAAACTGCACCTATTGCTATGTCCGATGCATCTGTGGTTAATGTGAATTTTTTATTGTAATCTGGTTGTACTAATTCAATATGTGCTATTAAACTGTCCTTTAAATTATTAAATGCTCCAATTGCTGGTTCATCCAGCTGTATTAATGTTTTCTTGGATGCCCTTCGTGAAACTTTCCCATTTACTCCGCTCAGATATTTTGTTAAAGGTTTGGCAATTGTGGCATAATTTCGGACAAATTTTCTGTAATACCCTGTTAGTCCTAAGAAGCTACGTAGCTCTCTGATATTTTTAGGAATTGGATAGTTTTGTATTGTGGAGATTTTGTCTGGATCTGTTTTAATGATATTTTGGGAAACAATGTATCCCAGAAATTTGGTTTCCAATTGAAAGAATTTAGACTTTTCTAGGGAAATTTTCATGTTAGCGTTTTGCAATATCTGTATTATATGAATTAGATCTTTATAATGTTGTTCTATAGTTTTTGAAAATATTATTATATCGTCCATATAAACGTGACAAGTTTTCCCAACTTGTTCTCTAAGTATATCGTCCATTGCCCTTTGGAAAATTCTGGGAGCGTTCGTCAATCCCATAGGCATTCTTAGAAATTCATATTTGCCGTTATTTATGGAAAAAGATGTTTTTTCAATATCTGATTCCCTCATTAAAATCTGATAGAAACCTGACTCTAAATCAATGGCCGAGAAATATTTCGCTTTACCTAAATTGGCAAGGATTACTGAAGGATCTTGCATAGGGTATCTATCCGGTATAGTGTTTTCATTAAGTTTCTTAAAGTCTATTACTAATCTATGCTTAGGAGTTCCGTCCTCATTTACTCCCTTCTTTGGTACTACTATTACCGGTGAATTATATGGGCTTTTACTAGGTCTGATTATACCTTGATCTAACATTTTACTTATTTCGTTATTAACGAAATCGTTAACCGAATAAGCGTATGGATACTGCTTGCCATATACCGGTCTATCGTGTTCAGTGTTAATCTCTCCTTTTATATCCGTTCTGAACGGTAACTGTAAATTTATATTGGCATGGTCTTCTTCGATGATAGATACCATTTTCTCTCTGAGATTTTCTAAATTGTCCTCTTTGTAGGTTATTGTGTTATACAATTTCATTTTTTTCAATTCAGAATTTGCATAATTTTGAATGTCGGATATTTCTACGACGGCGCGTTCAGGATTTTTGCATCCCAAACTTTTAAATTGTTCATTGTCGGATAATTCAACGACGGCGTGTTCAGGATTCTTTAATCCCAAACTATTCGAACTTTTAGTGTCGGATAATTCAACGACGGCGTGCTCAGGATATTTTAATCCCAAACTATTAAAACTTTGGATGTCGGATAATTCAACGACGGCGGGTTCAGGATATTTGAATCCCAAACTATTGACGGATAATTCTTCGTCGGCGTGCTCAGGATTTTTTGATCCCAAGCTATATAAACTTCCTTCTACCTTTACTGAATCGCTTTTCATTTCTTTTTCTTCTTCAAAATATTTTTTTATTATATATTCCTTCAACGGAAGGATGGTTTTTCCTTCTATAAAGGTTAATTTGTTTAAAGAAAGGACCTCGTCATATATTAGTTTCTCCTCATTGTCTTTATAACTTAAAGTCCCCTTTCCTGTATTAATAACCGCTCCGATTTTCTTTAATAGGTTAAATCCTATTAGTAAATCTGCCTCCATTCCATCTATTTCATAAAACACTTGCTTTGTGTTGAAAATTGTTATATTATGGAAATATTTAATTATTGAAAACCCATTCACTGTAGCAACTTTCTTATAAATCAATTAGGCGGAGGCCCAAGATTGAAATTGTTTTCGTTTTGGAAAACCAAAGATTTTTTACAACTCGTATAAGAGCTCAATGGAATTGGGTACGTTAACTTACATGCCCAGCACCGCATAATACGCCCTGAAGAGGCCGCATATATATCTCCTCACTTAATGTACCATTGAGGAAAGCTGTTTTAACATCCATCTGATGGACTTTCAAATTAAACTGGACTGCCAATGATAGTACGAACCTAAAACTGGCAATTCTAGCAACGGCAGCAAATGTTTCTTCATAGTCTACTTGGTACTTTTGAGTAAATCCTCTTGCAACCAGTCTAGCTTTGTATTTTATTGGGACTCCTAGTTCATTATATTTAATGGAAAATACCCATCTACTGTCTACAATATTTTTGTTTTCTGGCTTCTTTATAATTGTCCAGGTGTTATTAATTTCATGGGCATTTAACTCTGTATTTATTGCCTCCTCCCAATCAGATTTATCATTCCTAAAATTTATTTCATCAAAAGAATTTGGAACTTCATCAAACATTATATGGGCATTTAATATAAATTTGTTAAAGCTTTTATCATGATTAATTAATTAAGCTGATCAGATTCCTTACTCTCATTCAGGAATTCTTGTTGACTTCTTTCCTTACTCTCTTTCGGGAAATCTGTTTCTAGAATAAAGCATATTAGTCTCGTCTACGACAACATCTCTTGCAACAATAACTTTTCCTTTAATGACATCCCACAATTTGAGTCCATTTTGTTCATACCCTATCAAGATAGCTTTGAATGATTTTTCATCAAATTTATTTTTTTAATTTTGTTGTGCACATACACGGTTGAACCGAACACTCTTAAAAATTTTAAATTGGGCTTTCTATTGTGCCACAGCTCATATGGGGTCATTTTACAATCACCAAGTGCTTTGCTTGGAATTCTGTTGATTAGATATGTTGCAGTTAGCACAGCTTCACCCCAAAAACTTTTGTCTAATTTTGCACCATTTACCATAGCACGAGCTTTCTCTGTAATGGTTCTTATCATTCGCTCCGAAACACCATTCAACTGAGGTGTATGTGGCACTGTCAAATGATAACTTATTCCTTTATTAACGCAGAACTCACGCATTTCATTCGACAAGTATTCTCTACCGTTGTCAATGTACAAATTGACAATCTTGAAATTAAAATGAGCCTCGCTCTTTGCTACAAAATCTTTAAATACATTGAATACATCTGATTTATATTTTAACAAATAGGTTACACAATAATGTGTAAATTGATCTACGAAGATCACAAAATAATTTTTATCGTCTAGTGTAACTGGTTTAATGGGGCCACATACATCTGAATGTATTACAAACAAGGGTCGTTTTATATAACTTTTATCTTTAGATTGCTTAAATGGCAACATAGCCTGTTTCCCATTTAAACATGACTCACAAACTTCATTTGATATTTTTAAATTAACAAGAAGATTACTGTCATTAAATAAATTATTATTCTTTATTTCAAGCAATTTTGCATTGCTTATATGCCCCAACCTCTCATGCCATAATCGATAATTATTTTTGTTCCTAGCATCTACACTGTATGCTTGGAATTTGACTACAGGTATATCCAACATACCTGTATGTTTAACAACAATTACTCCATTTTTATACCCGATACTCAAAATGAGTATTGGGGTATATTAGATATGTGGTAAAAGTGGATGTGTGTAACGTCCAGAAGGAATCGTTTCCGACCCTATAAAGTATATATATTTTTGATCAGCTTCAATAGCCGAGTCGATTGAGCCCTGTCTGTCTGTCCGTCCGTCCGTCTGTCCGTCTGTCCGTCCCCTTCAGCGCCTAATGCTCAAAGACTATAAGAGGTAGAGCAACGATGTTTTGGATCTAGACTTCTTCTATTACAGAATTACGGATAATTCAACGACGGCGGGTTCAGGATATTTGAATCCCAAACTATTGACGGATAATTCTTCGTCGGCGTGCTCAGGATTTTTTGATCCCAAGCTATATAAACTTCCTTCTACCTTTACTGAATCGCTTTTCATTTCTTTTTCTTCTTCAAAATATTTTTTTATTATATATTCCTTCAACGGAAGGATGGTTTTTCCTTCTATAAAGGTTAATTTGTTTAAAGAAAGGACCTCGTCATATATTAGTTTCTCCTCATTGTCTTTATAACTTAAAGTCCCCTTTCCTGTATTAATAACCGCTCCGATTTTCTTTAATAGGTTAAATCCTATTAGTAAATCTGCCTCCATTCCATCTATTTCATAAAACACTTGCTTTGTGTTGAAAATTGTTATATTATGGAAATATTTAATTATTGAAAACCCATTCACTGTAGCAACTTTCTTATAAATTGGTAATTCTTTTTTATTGTCGTATATTCCTTTTTTCTCTGTTTATTTTTTTGTCTACTCTTTTTAGGTAGGGCAGACCTACTTCGGGGGCTGATCTAAAAAATGATCCTCCTCAATGTTATTTATCCTCATTGCTTTATTAGCCGGTTGTTCCGACATTTCGTTTAGCTTTCGTTTCTGCGCTTGATTGTCGTTAGACTGATTATTCGGTACTACGTTTGCCCTAAAATGCTGGGCTTGGCTATAATTGTTATTATTTCTCCTATAATAACCGTTAGTATTCTCCCGATAATTTCTATTGTTATTATTTCCCCTGAATTGATTGCTGTTCTGTCGGTTCCGGATTTGTATCGATTCGTCTATTGTTTCTGCCTGATAATCTGATACCTGATCGGATTTAGTTTCTATTTGTTGTTTTAAATTTACAATTTGCTCTTGTACTTGTGAAATTTGAAGTGCTATCAATTGTTTGACCAGATCTGCTGTGAGATCGGTCCTTGCTTGAGAGTTAATCATTTTTAGTTTTTCAAAATCTAAAGTTAGCTGATCCACTTTTAATTTTTCTTATATGTTAGTTTTTATAATCTTATATAACCTAATTGAACTTATATATTTATTAATGCAACTCTTGCTCACGAAATATCCGGTAGGGGTCGTCCTTCTTAGTTTGGCAGATCTTCGAACGGTTCTTCCTTCTTGATTTGTCTGACAGGTCTTCGAACGGGTCTTCCTTCTTAAATTTCTTTGACTGAATTTGTTTGACTGGGTCTTCTGGGGGTCTTCCTTCTTTGGCTTCGCTGATCGTTTCACTTTCTTTGTATTTTGGTTTTGTCGGTTTTGTTGGTTTTGTTTTTTAAAAACTTTGGGTTTCTTTGGTTTTTTTTGTATTTACGAATTGCCTTGATTAGCTTTTTGTTTTATTTGTATTTTGCATTTTATTTGTATTTGTATTTGTATTTGTATTTGTATTTGTATTTGTATTTGTATTTGTATTTGTATTTATTTTTGCACTCCCTAAGCTCCGGTTTGTTTCCTTTTTATCTCACTTTTTTTTATCTTATATCACACAGTCACTCCGCGTTTTTAAATTTGAAGGATTTATTCCATTAATTAATTGTCCTTCGGGTTTCGGCACGACGCAACACTTTTATCATTCGGTGTTTTTTATACAACGTCGCCCCACGTTGGGCGCCAATTAAACAACTGCGGTAGCGGATTGTGTTTTTAAAAAGTTTTTATTTTACTTCGAACTTCACTGATATAGATTTAAGTAGAGGGTCACAAAGGAATTCCGGGCCAAGGGATTGCGCGATCTTAAAATTTAGCTAGACTTTGCGGTGTCGCTGCTGGATCAAGACTGATTTGAACTTTCTGATCTTTGCATCGTTGATCCCTTTCGGGAATCGTTTTTCTATAAACATTTCAATTGATTTCGCCATCCCGAGTATTGGATTTCGTCAACCAAAGAGAGAACTGTAAAAGGCCTAAAGTGCTGGATCTGCAGAAAGCCGGGAGTGAGATTGTTTATGAGAAGCCGGGTGTGGGCAAACATTGGTTTTCCATTTAGGCGAGTGTCAAAGATTGGGATTGCGGCGGGGGCGCTTGAGATTGTACATCTTAGAAATCAATTAGGCGGAGGCCCAAGATTGAAATTGTTTTCGTTTTGGAAAACCAAAGATTTTTTACAACTCGTATAAGAGCTCAATGGAATTGGGTACGTTAACTTACATGCCCAGCACCGCATAATACGCCCTGAAGAGGCCGCATATATATCTCCTCACTTAATGTACCATTGAGGAAAGCTGTTTTAACATCCATCTGATGGACTTTCAAATTAAACTGGACTGCCAATGATAGTACGAACCTAAAACTGGCAATTCTAGCAACGGCAGCAAATGTTTCTTCATAGTCTACTTGGTACTTTTGAGTAAATCCTCTTGCAACCAGTCTAGCTTTGTATTTTATTGGGACTCCTAGTTCATTATATTTAATGGAAAATACCCATCTACTGTCTACAATATTTTTGTTTTCTGGCTTCTTTATAATTGTCCAGGTGTTATTAATTTCATGGGCATTTAACTCTGTATTTATTGCCTCCTCCCAATCAGATTTATCATTCCTAAAATTTATTTCATCAAAAGAATTTGGAACTTCATCAAACATTATATGGGCATTTAATATAAATTTGTTAAAGCTTTTATCATGATTAATTAATTAAGCTGATCAGATTCCTTACTCTCATTCAGGAATTCTTGTTGACTTCTTTCCTTACTCTCTTTCGGGAAATCTGTTTCTAGAATAAAGCATATTAGTCTCGTCTACGACAACATCTCTTGCAACAATAACTTTTCCTTTAATGACATCCCACAATTTGAGTCCATTTTGTTCATACCCTATCAAGATAGCTTTGAATGATTTTTCATCAAATTTATTTTTTTAATTTTGTTGTGCACATACACGGTTGAACCGAACACTCTTAAAAATTTTAAATTGGGCTTTCTATTGTGCCACAGCTCATATGGGGTCATTTTACAATCACCAAGTGCTTTGCTTGGAATTCTGTTGATTAGATATGTTGCAGTTAGCACAGCTTCACCCCAAAAACTTTTGTCTAATTTTGCACCATTTACCATAGCACGAGCTTTCTCTGTAATGGTTCTTATCATTCGCTCCGAAACACCATTCAACTGAGGTGTATGTGGCACTGTCAAATGATAACTTATTCCTTTATTAACGCAGAACTCACGCATTTCATTCGACAAGTATTCTCTACCGTTGTCAATGTACAAATTGACAATCTTGAAATTAAAATGAGCCTCGCTCTTTGCTACAAAATCTTTAAATACATTGAATACATCTGATTTATATTTTAACAAATAGGTTACACAATAATGTGTAAATTGATCTACGAAGATCACAAAATAATTTTTATCGTCTAGTGTAACTGGTTTAATGGGGCCACATACATCTGAATGTATTACAAACAAGGGTCGTTTTATATAACTTTTATCTTTAGATTGCTTAAATGGCAACATAGCCTGTTTCCCATTTAAACATGACTCACAAACTTCATTTGATATTTTTAAATTAACAAGAAGATTACTGTCATTAAATAAATTATTATTCTTTATTTCAAGCAATTTTGCATTGCTTATATGCCCCAACCTCTCATGCCATAATCGATAATTATTTTTGTTCCTAGCATCTACACTGTATGCTTGGAATTTGACTACAGGTATATCCAACATACCTGTATGTTTAACAACAATTACTCCATTTTTATACCCGATACTCAAAATGAGTATTGGGGTATATTAGATATGTGGTAAAAGTGGATGTGTGTAACGTCCAGAAGGAATCGTTTCCGACCCTATAAAGTATATATATTTTTGATCAGCTTCAATAGCCGAGTCGATTGAGCCCTGTCTGTCTGTCCGTCCGTCCGTCTGTCCGTCTGTCCGTCCCCTTCAGCGCCTAATGCTCAAAGACTATAAGAGGTAGAGCAACGATGTTTTGGATCTAGACTTCTGTGATATGTCACTGCTCCAAAAATATTTCAAAACTTTGCCCCGCCCACTTCCGCCCCCACAAAGGACGAAAATCTGTGGCATCAACAATTTTGACGATACGAAAAAACTAAAAACGCAGAATCGTAGAAGATACCTATGTCTTCTAGAGTGCAAAATCTGAACCAGATCGTATAATTATTACAGCCAGAATCACGAAAACAATTTCACTATTTCTCGCTCTGTCTCACTCTAACACACAGGTTTCATGGTCGGTTTTGCCAATTGCAAAATATGAGTTCAAGGATCTCAGAACCTATAAGAGCCAGAGCAACCAAATTTGGTATCCACACTCCTGTGATATCGGACCTTGACCGTTTCGTGTCCAAATTTCGCCACACCCCCTTCCGCCCCCGCAAAGGACTAAAATCTGGGGCATCCACAAATCTCAGAGACTATTAAGGCTAGAGTAACCAAATTTGGTATCCGCACTTTTGTTAGATCTCACTTTAAAACGTATATCTCAGAATTTCGCCCTACTGTAAAATGAAATGTTCAAATCCTTTTTGTTGGATCGTTGGGGCTCAACCCTCCGATCTGTTTTATTGTGATTTCTCTTCTGTATTTTACAATTGTGGTTTGGGCTTTTGTAAGCCCAAAGCCGCGGAGCTGCGCTGCCAGTGACGCCGGCAGCGGAGCGGCAGAACTATGTGTTCTTATCTCTTATATGTTAATATGTATATGCTCAGCGCTGTTGGCAGCGAGAGCGCGAAGGAAGATATATGTGTGTATGCATGTATATTAGTGCCGTCAAGTCATGGGAACATGCTGACGCTGCACTTGGGTCGCTCGAGGCATTCTTGAGTGAATCGTAATACGATCACCCAGAATGTCTGGGACTTTATTGTTACGTAAACACTGAAACAAAGTGTTACAGTGTGTATTCTTTAAGTACCGTCGGTACAGTGGGTATTCGAAATAATGAATACTTTACTTTACTTTAATATGAGCATACTACACTACCCCCTACCGCCCACACAAAGGACGAAAATCTGTTGCATCCACAATATTGCAGATTCGAGAAACCTAAAAACGCAGAATCATAGAATGCGACCATATCTATCAGCTTGCTGAATCTGGATCAGATCGGATCATTTTTGTAGCCAAAAGCAAGAAATCAATTTGCACTGGCTACGCAGCGCCCGACGTCACGCTCAGACTGATTTTCTGTCTCTCTCGCACGCACTCTTTGTCGTGTCGTTTAATATTAGCGGCGTCTGCCGGAGGAGAGCCATACTGATTTAGTATCGGGTATAACTGTAGAGTTGCGGTGTCCGCAGCAACTCACAACGTTCCCCCTCGTTTGATATGGAGACACCACCACAGTCAAACTTAATTGACATCCCTGCCTGTTGCAGACGCTTGACAGACATGAGGTTTCCTGCTGCCTCCTTGCAGTAGAGCACATCCTCCAGTGTGATATTGTGTCCATTGTGCAGCCGCACAATTCCACGCTTAGTGGCATATAAAAACTCGCCTTCTTTTGCCACAGCGATTTTAATTGGCTGCTCCAATTCGATGCAATCGGCGTACAGCGAGTCATCATTGATCAAATGATCCGTTGCACCAGAATCGAGTATAAAACCGAGTTCATTATTTATTTGATCACTCTTTTTCATTTTCCGCATCATAAATGCGAACCCGTGGCCCGATGCTGCAAGCTGAGCTTGTTTATTATGTTTATAATTTTCTTTGTTTTGATTTAACCTTATAAACTGGTAACAGTCTTTTTTCATGTGCCCTTCTTTGCCACAGTGATGGCATTTAATATTACTTCTAGCTTTTCCCTTAAATAATATCTTTTGCCGTGTGTTTCTAGATCCAAACGTTTTACGATTATTAAAATTGTTATTATTTCTTACAACTGCCTTCATGACTTTACTACTTGTATCAGTACTTTCATTTCTTAATTTGGTCTCGTAGTCGAACAATTTATTTTTTACAAACGCTAATGATAGAGTTTCATCTGACAAAGTTTCGATTGCCGTGATGACACCATTATAGGTTGAAGGTAGAGTCTGCAGCAAATGTGCCACTTTGTCCATCTCATCCATTTTAGCGCCCGCCCCTAACAACTCACTCACTGTTTCATCAAAAATAACAAAATGACTCGAAAGTGTCATTTCACTTGAGAGTTTGAGTGTTATTAAACGTTTACGTGCAGCTAATTGCGACGCAAGGCTTCTACGCTCATATATGGCGTCTAAATTCTTCAGAATATCACGTGCCGAAATGTCGCCTGCCGCGAAGTTTAGAAATGCGTCGCCTAAATATTGAATTAAAATGCTCTTCGCACATCGCTCTGCCTTTTTCCAATTATCATCTACTTCGTTAGGCATTATGTTATCGACTACTTGGAGCACCTCTAATTCAGCAAACAAAGCTCTGATTCTAAATTTCCATATAGAATATTTCTCGCAACAAAAAGGCTTAATATGTTGCTTATTTCTTTCCATTTTCTATTATACACACACACACTACAAAAAAAAACTACACAAGAACGCACGCGGAACTAATTTCACAACTATTTGTTATTAATTTAATTTATTTAAATTGGCGTGGACTGGCCCCATAACCTATTGGTAGACTTGCTATGACAATTAGTAAACGGAAGACAGTACCAAGTTATGTTTTTCTTTAAAGATTATTTATGTATTTCTTGATTACTTTTTGCTGCAACACCGGTCCACACACTTGAGATCACAAAAGAAGAGAGAGAGTCGACACTTCAAGTGTGACCAGACTAACTCATAATAATAATACCTAACATATCGATAATATTATTTAATATTATTATTTCAATGTGGGAATAGGCGTATTCCAACACGCCCCCCTCAAAAATAACATTAATTATCAAAATCATAAAAATAAAAAATATAAAAAAAAGTTTTCATCATTAAATCAAAAAGGTAACATTCAATTGTTATTCTAATGTGGTTGGTGTGCATTCTGGGAAGTGTTATGTGATCTAGCATTTGCTCTAAGGATACGGGGAAAACCCAGAAAAACCCGATCAGATCACTTTAAAATTAGATTAACATAAAATTAAATTACTTTAACAATTCATTGGTTCTTTTGGTTCAAATCAAAAAAAAAATTAAATATGAATTAATGTAATAAATTCGTTAATAAAGCTTCATGTTCATGTTTTCATTAAATTGGAATCATTCTTCTTGTAGTAGTCCTAATATGTTCCGCAGTTCCGCAAATCTTCCATCAGGTAGTGGCATCGTGAAGATGTCAGCAAGTTGGTTGTCTATATTAATATACTCAAGAGAAACCTCATTAGTTTCTATCTGTTCTCTTGAAAAATGATATTTTATATCAATATGCTTTGCTCTTTTATGACATGAGGGATTATTTGCAATGCTAATACAGCCTTGGTTGTTGTTCAGCCACAGACATGTATTTAATGAATATTAGGAATATACAGTTCAATCTCATACACAAATACTCATAAATAAAATTGTTCATGTCATTTCATGTAACTGAATATGACGACACGAAAAATACATAAGCAACTAAGAATAGACAATAGCACTTGTAAACTCGAACCCACCAAAAGGGATCAAGCAATAAACTATCTATTTTATTGCTGCCAAGTACCTAAGTAAATACACTGAAATATAACCCCCGCACAGAGTAAGTGTACCCAATCTAAAAATACACTCACAAGGAGCCTGTGCGGTCCTTCCCAAAGAATAAGAATTCCACTGTTAGCTATATAAGGAGATGCATTTGTTCAATAAAGTCAGTATCAGAAACAGTACCATAGCTGCCTGTCACTCATCTTCCATCGCAATCAACAGAGGCTGTCGCTGTGTCTTCAGATCCTCACTTGCGCACCGTAGGATACCCTCTCCGCAGTCCAACTGGTTCAAGTTCTAGTTGCGACGACCAAACTGTAGACGGTTTATGTACCGTATGCAACCCAGCTTCCTACACACACACATACACATTAACATTTGGTGACCCCCGACCTTGGTCATCCTTTCAAACTGTATAACAAGCTACAGTGAAAGGATTCGATCTGGACATCAGATTGAAGCAGTCATCAGGACATCTTCAATACAAATTTGGCATCAGGCCATACACTTACGGTAGCATCTCCTACCAATAAGTATCACTTTGGCAAATCTGACATATTCAGGTTATCAGCCAACAGAAAAACAGCTATAGAATTCGATTACCACCGAGGCAATCAATTTTGTTTTTCGTGCGTTCCATAGATTGGAAACAGCACAAATCCCTCCATCCAACACATCACCTGTACTATTACCTTTCTGACCAACAACGGTTGCGATTCGGAGCGTATCCAGCTGCAAAGCAAATAAAACACTCCCAACGGGTCAAAAAGTAATAAGTACAAACAGATAGAATGGATACACATATGGAGGCAGAAGCTGCCGCTACAATGGCAATGAATGTGCAACAAGAGATTGGTGAGGAAATATCGAGGTGCATTCGGAACTTTAAAAAAGATCCCCAAGAACGAAAGCAAACGGCCTCTTATTTTCAAGCCAAAATATCAGCACTCGAAAATGCGTGGAATCGCTTCAACAAAAACGACTCCAAACTTCGCGATACAGACAAAACAGATGAATACGTAAAATTCCGTGAAGACTTACGTACAACCTGTAAGCAACACATTACGATCTTTACCGAATGCCTGGATAAGCTATCACAGACTACTAGTGCTCGTGGGGAACGTCAAATCGTCTTTAAAGAAAAGCATGAGAATCCTCCAGTAGATCCCAAAGAAAGCGGTCTGATCCAGCAGCCCTCAAAGGATTACAGCAAACTGCTTTCACTATGTCGCCGACAAAAGGCCATATTAGAGTCCGTTAAACGCAATCTGGAACAACTTTCAGAGGCGGATGGACGCACATCAAATGATTTGATAAAATCACTATGGACTCAAGCACAGGAAGTCCACTTCACAATTCATGATGAATATGAGGACCCAGTGGAAGGAGGGTATGACATGGAATCCTACCTAACACTGGAAAGTAAGGTCCAAAGAGCATTGACAAAATCAGCCACACCAAACACGGATAACGTGCATCTTCCACGCATCAGCATCCCAAAGTTTGATGGGGATCTATTAAAATGGACCCAGTTCTTCGATCTGTTCTCATGCATGGTGCATGAGACCAACATGCCTACGGTGAAAAAGATGTGGTATCTTAAAACCACCGTTACCGGCGAGGCAGAAAGATTGATTCGACATATCGATCTAAAGGAAGAAAATTATGAAGCCGCTTGGGAAATACTAGTTGACGCATACAACAATCCCAGAGATGTTTCGAACACGGTACTGAACCGCTTCCTCAATCACCAAACAATTAATGACGATCCAAAGTCATTAAAAGAATTATATATAACAACCATAGAATCCCTTGCATCACTAAAGGGATTGGGCATATCTACATGCGATCCGATATTGATTGCCATTATCAGAAACAAACTGGATGTAACAAATAAAGCCTTGTATGAGCAATCATTGGGAAGCTCAAAGAACATTCAGGCGCTGGATACGATGCTTCAGTTCTTGGAGCAAAGAATTCGGGTTCTAGGAACCAGTAAGAAGCCACCAGCATCAAGGAAAGAGCCAAAAGCCACGACATGTGCATCAGCAAACACAGGGAGAACGCGAGCACCCTTATGCACATTCTGCAAAAAAGCAAGCCATTGGCTCTACGGATGCGAAGAATTTCGCTCCAAATCTCCATCAGAACGACTAAATTGGGTATAAAAACAAAAAATGTGCGTTAATTGTTTTAGAACAAATCACAAAACAAACGCATGCCCTGGTCGAAACTGCTTCAAGTGTGACAGGAAGCACAACACGATGCTACATTTGGAAACAGCATCAGGCGCAGCTAAAGAATCAAGAGGCCCGACGGTTGGTGCAGCAAGTAACAATAGTTACAATCTTTTGGCCACAGCAAAGGTGGCAGTAGAAGCCAACAACGGGCAGGTTGCTAATTTCAGAGCACTGCTAGATTCAGGATCACAGATAAACTTGATCTCTGAACGAATGGCATCAATGTTACACAACATTACGGATCGAAGGAATTGGAGGTCAATCAAAGACCAGCAGAGCACGAGTATGAAATCCCTTCACAATGGTTTTACGCAAAGAATTGAAGCTTTCGTATTACCACAGATAATAGCTGATCAACCCGCTCAGGCACTCGATTCAGATAGCTTAAACATACCAAGCAAGATCTCACTGGCAGATCCAAACTTCCATAAGCCAGGCAAAATCGACATGCTAATCGGAGCCGAGCATTACTACTCGCTGCTGCTACCAGATCAACAGCAGCTAAGGACAGGAGGCCCGCTGCTACAAAACACGAAACTGGGATGGATTGTGGCAGGAAAAGTCAAATCTGCCCACAATTCCTCACCCATTTGTGCCACGGGAGTAAACGAGCTCATGGAAAGATTCTGGACTCTGGACAATCTAGAGACGGAAGACAAACCACGCACTCCAGTGGAAGCACGGTGTGAAGCTCATTTTATAGAAAATCTTCAGACAGCTTCAGACGGCCGTTTTATTGTAAAGCTCCCATTTTCCGAACACCCTTCAGCCCTGGGGGAGTCTTTGGAAACCGCAACAAAAAGATTCCTAGCGCTGGAGCGGCGAAGCTCAACAGAAACTTGGAAGAGTTATGTGGACTTCATGGAAGAGTATGAACGACTAGGACATATGAAGATTGTCCCAGCATCAAAAGTTCCCAAAAGGCACTACTTCATTCCAGATCATTGTGTACTCAAACCTGAGAGCACCACCACAAAGCTTCGGGGAGTATTCGATGCATCATGCAAGTCAACAAGCGGGAAATCCTTGAACGACATTCTGCAGGCTGGACTCACCGTTCAGAGCGAACTTATGTCCATTCTGCTACGATTTCGAATTCATAAGTACGTATTCACAGCGGACATAGAAAAGATGTACCGGCAAGTGTGGATGAATCCGGAGGATCAATTCCATCAGATGATAGTCTGGAGAAACAATCCATCCGAAGAGATCAGGTACTATCGCCTGAAAACAGTAACATATGGAACAACAGCTGCTCCGTTCCTAGCAACGTCTGGATCATTTGGCAATACAATACAAAGACAGACTACCAGTAGGATCAACAACATTAAAAACAGATTTCTATGTTGACGACTGTCTAACTGGAGCAAACACGATTCCAGAAGCAATTCATGTTCGACAAGAACTTAATAAGATATTGCTACCGTCCGGTTTCAAATTGCGCAAGTGGTGCTCCAACAATGAGCAACTTCTCCAAGGAATCCCCAAAGAGGATATTGTAACCGATGGAAAACTAGGAGAGACACTACAGCGTGAAAACTCTGGGTCTCATCTGGATGCCGAAGAAGGATACATTGTGTAGACGAACACAGAAAAGCCAGGCTACACGCATGACCAAACGGGTGGTATGTTCCGAACTGGCCCAAATCTTTGACCCACTAGGACTCTTTGCACCGGTGGTAGTAAAGGCAAAAATCTTCATGCAACAACTTTGGGAGCTCAAACTGGATTGGGATGACGAATTACCATTACAACACCAAATCGAATGGAAAGAATACCGGGACGACTTACAAACATTGAACAAAATGCAAATTCCCCGGCATATCTACGATGGTAAAATTCCAGTTACCCAAGAACTCCATACGTTTGTAGATGCATCAGAACGAGCATATGGCGCAGCTGTATATGTACGCGCTACATACAAAAACAACCAAGTGTCAGTAAGACTGCTCTGTTCGAAATCACGTGTGGCGCCGACAGCCAAACAATCGCTACCACGGTTAGAACTTTGTGCTGCAATCTTGAGAGAAAAGCTAAACATGTAAGCTTGCCAATCACACCCAGCGCACTTGGGGATGAATTATATACTTGCAGACATAGCAACTCGTTTCACAAGCTGCAACGCATTGTGGCATATATGTTACGCTTCTGCTACAAAACCAACAGAGCGAACACCACGACGCTCTGCGCAGAAGAACTGACTCACGCCCGCACTATAATCCTGCGAACCATACAACAAGTCGAGTTTACAGCAGAGCTAAAACAGTTCCAACGATATAAGACTGTGGATAAAAAGAGCTCGATCATATCGTTATCTCCCTTCCTAGGAGACGATGAGCTCATCCGAGTTGGTGGTAGACTTGAAGAAGCTCTACTTCCATACAACGCAAAACACCCAGTCTTGCTGCCTTACAATGACCCAATCGTCAAAATGATTTTGCGGGAGCTACATGAGGAGAACATGCATTGTGGTGCTCAAGCATTAAGGGCAATCGCAAGACAACAATATTGGATTATCAATGACAAGACAATGGCTAGAAGCATCATCCACAGCTGTGTTAGATGCACCAAAGCTAGGCCAAAGCTGATGCACCAAATCATGGGCAATCTCCCAGCACAACGAGTCACACAAGCACGCCCGTTTCTTAATGCAGGCGTCGACTACTGTGGACCAATCTCGATCCACCATAAGATCCGAGGCAAAAGACCAGATAAGGCGTACATCGCCGTGTTCTGCTGCTTTTCCACAAAGGCAGTACACCTGGAGCTGGTAAGCGACCTGACCACAGATGCATTCTTGGCCGCCCTGCGTCGATTCTTAAGCAGACGTGGGAAGTGCCAAACTATTCATTGCGACAATGCAACGAACTTTGTGGGTGCAAACAATCAGCTTAAAGAATTAGAAGACTCTATATTCAGCTCAAAGGCAAGTGCTCTGATCACGAATCATTGCAACAAAAAGCAAGTGGATTTTAAATTCATTCCTCCCAGGGCTCCATCGTTTGGCGGCCTCTGGGAAGCGGCGGTAAAATCAGCAAAAAAGCTGTTGATAACAACCACCAACACAGCCTCATTGACATTTGAAGAATTAAACACAGTAATAATCGAAATTGAAGCAATTCTCAATTCTCGACCCATCACTCCAATGTCAAATGATCCCACTGATACAACAGCGCTCACCCCAGGACACTTCCTGATTGGTGAACCATTAACAACGCCTCCTGACGTCAATACTGATCATCAAGGAAGAACATTGGTCAAGCGCTGGGAATTGGTATCGCGCCTAAAGCATTCATTCTGGAAACAATGGTCTACAGAATACCTCCAAGAATTGCAAGCTCGGCATAAATGGAAGACCGCTTCACCAAACGTACCTGAAGGATTATTAGTTTTGGTTAAGGAAGACAACCTTCCTGTAATGAAGTGGCCAATGGGTCGCATCATTAAGACATAACCTGGACAGGACAACCACGTACGAGTGGTTGACGTTAAGACAGCATCTGGCGTATACAAGCGCCCGATCACTCGTCTAGCGCCGCTCTTTCCAGAAGATGTGGCAGTCAAACGTTCCCACAACATGATCAGTGACACCACGGAGATTGATGAGCCACCCACACAGCGAACAACAAAAATTTCAGCTACATTAACGTCAACATTAGTGGTGCTGTTGCTCATGCTTCCATTAGCATTGTCACAGTCAATAAATGTAACACAATTCGCAAACAAGCCTGGAATATTCTATGAGAAACTTGGAACATCAAGAATAGCAACGTCTGAGTGGACCATGATCGTATACTATGACTTGGACCCATATTGGAAGGATATGCAACTAATGTCTGCTGGAATTTCAGAGTTACGATACATGTGCCCGGAATTAAAAAATGTTCCGGCATGTAACTCCATAGTTCAACACTTTCAACATGTGCATAACGAGCTACAAGCAGGAAGCGTTTTAATGAAAACCTCTCGAAAACGCAGATCGCCGCTGGACATCATAGGAAACGTAGCAAGCAGCCTTTTTGGTGTTCTCGACGCAAAATACGCAGAAGAGATGACTCAAGTAATTGAGAAAGTGAAAACCAATGAAGACTTTCTACTACATCTGCTCCAAAACCAAACATCAATTATCGACGCGACAATAAACGTAGTCAGAAAAGACAAAGTAACAACTGATAATCGCCTAAAAATTTTGGAACAGCATATGGCTACCATCAACCGAGAAAGAGGATCATATAACAGCGATCATCTGACTCAAGCGTACCTAGGACTAATAGCACAATTAACCCTGCTCACAAGAACTCTCCAACGAATGCAGTCCGACATATCTGATGTCCTAATCGGTATTCATCATCGGAGAATAAGCTCCACGCTGGTGTCTCCCGAGCAACTAATAGATCAACTAGACCAGATACAGGATCATTTGCCACAAGATCAAATGCTGCCGGTCACAACGAAGGAGGTGATTCAGCTATACAGAATCATGCGAGCCGAAGGAACCCCGACTGCAAAACACGTCATCTTCAAACTGACGCTACCACTGGTTTCAACAGCTCAGTTCGAAGTTTTCAGCATCATCCCAATTCCGGTTTGGGATTCAACAAGCTGGAGTCTATTTGACCTCAGAACCACCATAATAACGGTGAACATCCACCGAGACCAGTTCATGGGCACTACCCAAGAGGAATTCCGACGTTGTCTTAAGGTACACAACGAGGAGTTCATCTGCTTTGACCATCAGACGATCTTCAATGTGGACAATCGCTGTGAGTTTCAACTGTTTAACAATAAAACAGAAACACTGTGTCAGGTAACACACACAAAGGCTGACACGGTGTGGCTAAAAACTCAGCATCCAAATAATTGGATCTTCGCAACGCATTCTACAACCAAACTTCAAGCAGTATGCAACGGAGTTCCGTCAACCATAACACTGGAAGGAACTGGTCTACTCTCCATGTCCCCTGGTTGCACTGCTCGCAATACTGAAGTAAGCATCAGCACCTTCAGCACCACAATCAGCGAAGTAAAATCGACTTACACTCGGTTTGATGACGTGAGCCCACCGGAGACATCACCCTCGCCACCAATGTGGCAACTGAAGAACCAGACATCAGACTTTCTTCAAGAACTTGATGATCTACGCCAGCAACTATCAACCATCAATCATCAGGAGCTGCCACACCATCTCACCACCGTGCAGCACCATCAACTCGCTGCTTACGCAACCCTAGCAATATTAATTTTATTGATCATTGCCTTCATTTTCCGGGAGAAATATCAACTATGGAAACCAAGGCCATCAAATCCCGATCCAGCCATGTCATCACCCCCTATACCCCCTGCACGCCGGTTTTAGGTCGACTTGAGCGATGGTTGAACACCAGTTCAACGGCCGGGAGAATGTTCAGCCACAGACATGTATTTAATGAATATTAGGAATATACAGTTCAATCTCATACACAAATACTCATAAATAAAATTGTTCATGTCATTTCATGTAACTGAATATGACGACACGAAAAATACATTAGCAACTAAGAATAGACAATAGCACTTGTAAACTCGAACCCACCAAAAGGGATCAAGCAATAAACTATCTATTTTATTGCTGCCAAGTACCTAAGTAAATACACTGAAATATAACCCCCGCATAGAGTAAGTGTACCCAATCTAAAAATACACTCACAAGGAGCCTGTGCGGTCCTTCCCATAGAATAAGAATTCCACTGTTAGCTATATAAGGAGATGCATTTGTTCAATAAAGTCAGTATCAGAAACAGTACCATAGCTGCCTGTCACTCATCTTCCATCGCAATCAACAGAGGCTGTCGCTGTGTCTTCAGATCCTCACTTGCGCACCGTAGGATACCCTCTCCGCAGTCCAACTGGTTCAAGTTCTAGTTGCGACGACCAAACTGTAGACGGTTTATGTACCGTATGCAACCCAGCTTCCTACACACACACACATACACATTAACAGTTGTCTTCATAAATTTGAATGGGTCTGTCGAGTTTAAGATTAATACTATTTAGAAGAGACTTTAGCCATAAAGCTTCTCTTACAGCTTCAAATAGGGCCATATATTCAGCTTCAGTTGATGAAGCTGCCACTGAATTCTGTCTTTTTGTATTCCAACAAATTAAATTGGAATCGAACATTTTAAACAAATAACCCGTTGTACTTTTTCTATCAATCTCATTACTACCCCAATCGGAGTCTACATAGCCAACTAATGTATTTTCAAATGATGTATTCTTTTTATACCCGATACTCAAAATGAGTATTGGGGTATATTAGATTTGTGGTAAAAGTGGATGTGTGTAACGTCCAGAAGGAATCGTTTCCGACCCTATAAAGTATATATATTCTTGATCAGCATCAATAGCCGAGTCGATTGAGCCCTGTCTGTCTGTCCGTCCGTCCGTCTGTCCGTCTGTCCGTCTGTCCGTCCCCTTCAGCGCCTAATGCTCAAAGACTATAAGAGCTAGAGCAACGATGTTTTGGATCCAGACTTCTGTGATATGTCACTGCTCCAAAAATATTTCAAAACTTTGCCCCGCCCACTTCCGCCCCCACAAAGGGCGAAAATCTGTGGCATCCACAATTTCGACGATACGAGAAAACTAAAAACGCAGAATCGTAGAAGATGACTATATCTTCTAGAGTGCAAAATCTCAACCAGATCGTATAATTATTATAGCCTGAATCAAGAACACAATTTCATTCCTTCTCGCTCTGTCTCTCTCTCTAACACACAGGTTTCATGGTCGGTTTTGTTAATTGCAAAATATGAGTTCAAGGATCTCAGAACCCATAAGAGCCAGAGCAACCAAATTTGGTATCCACACTCCTGTGATATCGGACCTTGACCGTTTCCTGTCCAAATTTCGCCACACCCCCTTCCGCCCCCGCAAAGGACGAAAATCTGAGGCAACCACAAATCTCAGAGACTATTAAGGCTAGAGTAACCAAATTTGGTGCACACACTCCTTTAAGATGTCACTATAAAACGTATATCTCAGAATTTCGCCCCACCCCCATCCGCCCCCACAAAGGACGAAAATCTGTTGCATCCACAATATTGCAGATTTGAGAAAACTAAAAACGCAGAATCATAGATAATGACCATATCTATTAGATTGCTGAATCTGGATCAGATCAGATCATTTTTATAGCCAAAAGGAACAAATCAATTTGCAGTGGCTACGCAGCGCCCGACGTCACGCTCAGACTGATTTTCTGTCTCTCTCGCACGCACTCTTTGTCGTGTCGTTAAATATTAGCGGCGTCTGCCGGAGGAGAGCCATACTGACTTAGTATCGGGTATAACTGTAGAGTTGCGGTGTCCGCAGCAACTCACAACGTTCCCCCTCGTTGGTTTTTAGTTTGTTTTACTGGTGCTGCTCTTTACTGAAGAACGTTGACTTGAGTACTCATAGCGACAGCTCGTTTTGCATCGCAGCCGAGATGAAACCGAGTGCTCAAAGTAGAGTTATAGACTAAGTAGTATACTATGTGGGCATGGAGGACATTTTACTACCCATTTAGAGTTTTGGCAAATGGTCGAGATAAGAATTTATATAAAAAAAATCGCGTACGAGTATGGAAAGGATACTAGGAAACGGGATACAGGGGGTCAAAGGGACAGATCAGCATGGATACGTAAACGAAGAAGATCACCGGTCAGATCTTTGTCGGCTGCGGTATCGCTCATTGGCGAGAACGCCCACCCTACCATGATCCTTCAGGGCCACCTATTAAGAGTCAGGATCCCTTCAAATAAGACTGCTATTCGATATTGTCTTACATTTATAGGGTATTACTATACAGCATATACTGGGGAAGGAATATCATAATGATCTTAAATCTATAAAACTGATTAGTAGTAGGTATATATAAATGCATGTATAAAACCGTGATCATGGTTGAAGACCAACGAATAGTTACCGCACATTCATTCTTTTCAGATGGGGGTTAAACCGGTGGTACGGGCACGAGGTGTCCGGGAATAACCAATCCGTAACTTCTAGACCAGCGTTGTAACACGTAGATACTAGTGGTGCTAATCCTACGCGGAAAGAACAGAAATTTTTCAACGGGTCTCTGTAGCTGGGTGGATTACCTCAACAGAATTACACCACTGATCGAAAAATTTTACTGAACTGTGGGCGTTCGTTTTCCAAATGGTCGAACGGCTGCCCCAGTATTGACGATATATAACTGGCGCGTCCACTCAAATTAAATCATCACTTTGAGCCGCACTTGGCACTTGCACTAGGCTTTGACTTTGGCTTGACCTTGGTTTAGAGAACTGGGTCAGCTCTACAAGACTTTTTTTTCCACGGCCGGTCACTCTGACGGTCACGAGGAGAGAAAGAAAGAGGCTGGGACTACTAAAAACAGCAACCCACGTTTTCCCACACTTTCTATGGTCTTCTTCTGTTATACAGGATCCAGACACAGCAATATTTAATGAAATATAGTGCACAGCAGAAAAATTGCATATCAAAGCGTTGCCGCTTGGTCGCAAAACAGCTGTTGATAAGCTTTATCAAAGCTCACAAGATCTTCTACTCGAATTTTTCTACGGCCAGTTATACCCGATACTCAAAATGAGTATTGGGGTAGCCAGAATCAAGAAAACAATTTCATTCTTTCGTTCTCTGTCTCTCTCTAACACACAGGTTTCATGGTCGGTTTTGCCAATTGCAAAATTGAGTTCAAGGATCTCAGAACCTATAAGAGCCAGAGTAACCAAATTTGGTATCCACACTCCTGTAATATCGGACCTTGACCGTTTCGTGTCCAAATTTCGCCACACCCCCTTCCGCCCCCGCAAATGACGAAAATCTGGTGCATCCACAAATCTCAGAGATCAGATCATTTTTATAGCCAAAGGGAACAAATCAATTTGCACTGGCTACGCAGCGACCGACGTCACGCTCAGACTGATTTTCTGTCTCTCTCGCACGCACTCTTTGTCGTGTCGTTTAATATAAGCGGCGTCTGCCGGAGGAGAGCCATACTGACTTAGTATCGGGTATAACTGTAGAGTTGCGGTGTCCGCAGGTACTCACAACGTTCCCCCTCGTTGGTTTTTAGTTTGTTTTACTGTTGCTGCTCTTTACTGAAGAACGTTGACTTGAGTACTCATAGCGACAGCTCGTTTTGCGTCGCAGCCGCGATGAAACCGAGAGCCGGGCTCATCACCGGCGCCACTATCAAGGTCAAGTGCTTAGAAGCGTACGTCCCGGTCCGCTCAGATAAGAGAGTGGAGTGAAGTAGAGTTCTCAAAGTAGAGTTATAGACTATGTAGTATACTATGTGGGCATGGAGGACATTTTACTACCCATTTAGAGCTCTGGCAAATGGTCGAGATAAGAATTTATATAAAAAAAATCGCGTACGAGTATGGAAAGGATACTAGGAAACGGGATACAGGGGGTCAAAGGGACAGATCAGCATCGATACGTAAACGAAGAAGATCACCGGTCAGATCTTTGTCGGCTGCGGTATCGGTCATTGGCGAGAACGCCCACCCTACCATGATCCTTCAGGGCCACCTATTAACAGTCAGGATCCCTTCAAATAAGCCTGCTATTCGATATTGTCTTACATTTATAGGGTATTACTATACAGCATATACTGGGGAAGGAATATCATAAGGGCGAGGTAGGGTATAATGATCTTAAATCTATAAAACTGATTAGAAGTAGGTATATATAAATGCATGTATAAAACCGTGATCATGGTTGAAGACCAACGAATAGTTACCGCACATTCATTCTTTTCAGATGGGGGTTAAACCGGTGGTACGGGCACGAGGTGTCCGGGAATAACCAATCCGTAACTTCTAGACCAGCGTTGTAACACGTAGATACTAGTGGTGCTAATCCTACGCGGAAAGAACAGAAATTTTTCAACGGGTCTCTGTAGCTGGGTGGATTACCTCAACAGAATTACACCACTGATCGAAAAATTTTACTGAACTGTGGGCGTTCGTTTTCCAAATGGTCGAACGGCTGCCCCAGTATTGACGATATATAACTGGCGCGTCCACTCAAATTAAATCATCACTTTGAGCCGCACTTGGCACTTGCACTAGGCTTTGACTTTGGCTTGACCTTGGTTTAGAGAACTGGGTCAGCTCTACAAGACTTTTTTTTCCACGGCCGGTCACTCTGACGGTCACGAGGAGAGAAAGAAAGAGGCTGGGACTACTAAAAACAGCAACCCACGTTTTCACACACTTTCTATGGTCCAGACACAGCAATATTTAATAAAATATAGTGCACGGCAGAAAAATTGTATATCAAAGCAATGCTCAAAGTAGACTATGTAGTATACTATGTGGGCATGGAGGACATTTTACTACCCATTTAGAGCTCTGGCAAATGGTCTAGATAAGAATTTATATAAAAAAAATCGCGTACGAGTATGGAAAGGATACTAGGAAACGGGATACAGGGGGTCAAAGGGACAGATCAGCATGGATACGTAAACGAAGAAGATCACCGGTCAGATCTTTGTCGGCTGCGGTATCGCTCATTGGCGAGAACGCCCACCCTACCATGATCCTTCAGGGCCACCTATTAAGAGTCAGGATCCCTTCAAATAAGACTGCTATTCGATATTGTCTTACATTTATAGGGTATTACTATACAGCATATACTGGGGAAGGAATATCATAATGATCTTAAATCTATAAAACTGATTAGTAGTAGGTATATATAAATGCATGTATAAAACCGTGATCATGGTTGAAGACCAACGAATAGTTACCGCACATTCATTCTTTTCAGATGGGGGTTAAACCGGTGGTACGGGCACGAGGTGTCCGGGAATAACCAATCCGTAACTTCTAGACCAGCGTTGTAACACGTAGATACTAGTGGTGCTAATCCTACGCGGAAAGAACAGAAATTTTTCAACGGGTCTCTGTAGCTGGGTGGATTACCTCAACAGAATTACACCACTGATCGAAAAATTTTACTGAACTGTGGGCGTTCGTTTTCCAAATGGTCGAACGGCTGCCCCAGTATTGACGATATATAACTGGCGCGTCCACTCAAATTAAATCATCACTTTGAGCCGCACTTGGCACTTGCACTAGGCTTTGACTTTGGCTTGACCTTGGTTTAGAGAACTGGGTCAGCTCTACAAGACTTTTTTTTTCCACGGCCGGTCACTCTGACGGTCACGAGGAGAGAAAGAAAGAGGCTGGGTCTACTAAAAACAGCAACCCACGTTTTCCCACACTTTCTATGGTCTTCTTCTGTTATACAGGATCCAGACACAGCAATATTTTATAAAATATAGTGCACGGCAGAAAAATTGCATATCAAAGCGTTGCCGCTTGGTCGCAAATCGGCATCCACAAATCTCAGAGATCAGATCATTTTTATAGCCAAAGGGAACAAATCAATTTGCACTGGCTACGCAGCGCCCGACGTCACGCTCAGACTGATTTTCTGTCTCTCTCGCACGCACTCTTTGTCGTGTCGTTTAATATAAGCGGCATCTGCCGGAGGAGAGCCATACTGACTTAGTATCGGGTATAACTGTAGAGTTGCGGTGTCCGCAGCAACTCACAACGTTCCCCCTCGTTGGTTTTTAGTTTGTTTTACTGGTGCTGCACTTTACTGAAGAACGTTGACTTGAGTACTCATAGCGACAGCTCGTTTTGCGTCGCAGCCGAGATGAAACCGAGAGCCGGGCTCATCACCGGCGCCACTATCAAGGTCAAGTGCTTAGAAGCGTACGTCCCGGTCCGCTCAGATAAGAGAGTGGAGTGAAGTAGAGTGCTCAAAGTAGAGTTATAGACTATGTAGTATACTATGTGGGCATGGAGGACATTTTACTGCCCATTTAGAGCTCTGGCAAATGGTCGAGATAAGAATTTATATAAAAAAAAATCGCGTACGAGTATGGAAAGTATACTAGGAAACGGGATACAGGGGGTCAAAGGGACAGATCAGCATGGATACGTAAACGAAGAAGATCACCGGTCAGATCTTTGTCGGCTGCGGTATCGCTCATTGGCGAGAACGCCCACCCTACCATGATCCTTCAGGGCCACCTATTAACAGTCAGGATCCCTTCAAATAAGCCTGCCATTCGATATTGTCTTACATTTATTGGGTATTACTATACAGCATATACTGGGGAAGGAATATCATAAGGGCGAGGTAGGGTATAATGATCTTAAATCTATAAAACTGATTAGTAGTAGGTATATAGAAATGCATGTATAAAACCGTGATCATGGTTGAAGACCAACGAATAGTTACCGCACATTCATTCTTTTCAGATGGGGGTTAAACCGGTGGTACGGGCACGTGGCCAATAGAGGTGTCCGGGAATAACCAATTCGTAACTTCTAGACCAGCGTTGTAATACGTAGATACTAGTGGTGCTAATCCTACGCGGAAAGAACAGAAATTTTTCAACGGGTCTCTGTAGCTGGGTGGATAATTACCTCAACAGAATTACACCACTGATCGAACAATTTTACTGAACTGTGGGCGTTCGTTTTCCAAATGGTCGAACGGCTGCCCCAGTATTGACGATATATAACTGGCGCAAACAGCAACCCACGTTTTCCCACACTTTCTATGGTCTTCTTCTGTTATACGGGATCCAGACACAGCAATATTTAATGAAATATAGTGCACGGCAGAAAAATTGCATATCAAAGCGTTGCCGCTTGGTCGCAAAACAGCTGTTGATAAGCTTTATCAAAGCTCACAAGATCTTCAACTCGAATTTTTTTACGGCCTAGTTATACCCGATACTCAACATGAGTATTGGGGTATATTAGATTTGTGGTAAAAGTGGATGTGTGTAACGTCGAGAAGGAATCGTTTCCGACCCCATAAAGTATATATATTCTTGATCAGCACCAATAGCCGAGTCGATTGAGCCCTGTCTGTCTGTCCGTCCGTCCCCTTCAGCGCCTAGTGCTCAAAGACTATAAGAGCTAGAGCAACGATGCTTTGGATCCAGACTTCTGTGATATGTCACTGGTACAAAAATAGTTCAGAACTTCGCCTCGCCCACTTCCGCCCCCACAAAGGACGAAAATCTGTGGCACCCACATTTTTAAAGATACGATAAAACCAAAAACTCAGAATCGTAGAGGATGTTTATATATTCTAGAATGTAAAATCTTAACTAGATCGTATGATTATTATAGCCAGAATCAAGAAAACAATTTCATTCTTTCTCGCTCTGTCTCTCTCTAACACACAGGATTCATGGTCGATTTTGCCAATTGCAATATATGAGTTCAAGGATCTCAGAACCTATAAGAGCCAGAGCAACCAAATTTGGTATCTACACTCCTGTGATATCGGACCTTCACCGTTTCGTGTCCAAATTTCGCCACACCCCCTTCCGCCCCCGCAAAGGACTAAAATCTGGGGCATCCACAAATCTCAGAGACTATTAAGGCTAGAGCAACCAAATTTGGTATCCGCACTTTTGTTAGATCTCACTTTATCACGTATATCTCAGAATTTCGCCCTACCCCATACCGACCACACAAAGGACGAAAATCTGTTGCATCCACAATATTGCAGATTCGAGAAAACTAAAAACGCAGAATCATAGATAGCGACCATATCTATCAGCTTGCTGAATCTGGATCAGATCGGATACTAGGAAACGGGATACAGGGGGTCAAAGGGACAGATCAGCATGGAAACGTAAACGAAGAAGATCACCGGTCAGATCTTTGTCGGCTGCAGTATCGCTCATTGGCGAGAACGCCCACCCTACCATGATCCTTCAGGGCCACCTATTAACAGTCAGGATCCCTTCAAATAAGCCTGCTATTCGATATTGTCTTACATTTATTGGGTATTACTATACAGAATATACTGGGGAAGGAATATCATAAGGGCGAGGTAGGGTATAATGATCTTAAATCTATAAAACTGATTAGTAGTAGGTATATAGAAATGCATGTATAAAACCGTGATCATGGTTGAAGACCAACGAATAGTTACCGCACATTCATTCTTTTCAGATGGGGGTTAAACCGGTGGTACGGGCACGTGGCCAATAGAGGTGTCCGGGAATAACCAATTCGTAACTTCTAGACCAGCGTTGTAATACGTAGATACTAGTGGTGCTAATCCTACGCGGAAAGAACAGAAATTTTTCAACGGGTCTCTGTAGCTGGGTGGATAATTACCTCAACAGAATTACACCACTGATCGAAAAATTTTACTGAACTGTGGGCGTTCGTTTTCCAAATGGTCGAACGGCTGCCCCAGTATTGACGATATATAACTGGCGCAAACAGCAACCCACGTTTTCCCACACTTTCTATGGTCTTCTTCTGTTATACGGGATCCAGACACAGCAATATTTAATGAAATATAGTGCACGGCAGAAAAATTGCATATCAAAGCGTTGCCGCTTGGTCGCAAAACAGCTGTTGATAAGCTTTATCAAAGCTCACAAGATCTTCAACTCGAATTTTTTTACGGCCTAGTGATACCTGATACTCAACATGAGTATTGGGGTATATTTGATTTGTGGTAAAAGTGGATGTGTGTAACGTCGAGAAGGAATCGTTTCCGACCCCATAAAGTATATATATTCTTGATCAGCACCAATAGCCGAGTCGATTGAGCCCTGTCTGTCTGTCCGTCCGTCCCCTTCAGCGCCTAGTGCTCAAAGACTATAAGAGCTAGAGCAACGATGCTTTGGATCCAGACTTCTGTGATATGTCACTGGTACAAAAATAGTTCAGAACTTCGCCTCGCCCACTTCCGCCCCCACAAAGGACGAAAATCTGTGGCACCCACATTTTTAAAGATACGATAAAACCAAAAACTCAGAATCGTAGAGGATGTTTATATATTCTAGAATGTAAAATCTTAACTAGATCGTATGATTATTATAGCCAGAATCAAGAAAACAATTTCATTCTTTCTCGCTCTGTCTCTCTCTAACACACAGGATTCATGGTCGATTTTGCCAATTGCAATATATGAGTTCAAGGATCTCAGAACCTATAAGAGCCAGAGCAACCAAATTTGGTATCTACACTCCTGTGATATCGGACCTTCACCGTTTCGTGTCCAAATTTCGCCACACCCCCTTCCGCCCCCGCAAAGGACTAAAATCTGGGGCATCCACAAATCTCAGAGACTATTAAGGCTAGAGCAACCAAATTTGGTATCCGCACTTTTGTTAGATCTCACTTTATCACGTATATCTCAGAATTTCGCCCTACCCCATACCGACCACACAAAGGACGAAAATCTGTTGCATCCACAATATTGCAGATTCGAGAAAACTAAAAACGCAGAATCATAGATAGCGACCATATCTATCAGCTTGCTGAATCTGGATCAGATCGGATACTAGGAAACGGGATACAGGGGGTCAAAGGGACAGATCAGCATGGAAACGTAAACGAAGAAGATCACCGGTCAGATCTTTGTCGGCTGCAGTATCGCTCATTGGCGAGAACGCCCACCCTACCATGATCCTTCAGGGCCACCTATTAACAGTCAGGATCCCTTCAAATAAGCCTGCTATTCGATATTGTCTTACATTTATTGGGTATTACTATACAGAATATACTGGGGAAGGAATATCATAAGGGCGAGGTAGGGTATAATGATCTTAAATCTATAAAACTGATTAGTAGTAAGTATATAGAAATGCATGTATAAAACCGTGATCATGGTTGAAGACCAACGAATAGTTACCGCACATTCATTCTTTTCAGATGGGGGTTAAACCGGTGGTACGGGCACGTGGCCAATAGAGGTGTCCGGGAATAACCAATTCGTAACTTCTAGACCAGCGTTGTAATACGTAGATACTAGTGGTGCTAATCCTACGCGGAAAGAACAGAAATTTTTCAACGGGTCTCTGTAGCTGGGTGGATAATTACCTCAACAGAATTACACCACTGATCGAAAAATTTTACTGAACTGTGGGCGTTCGTTTTCCAAATGGTCGAACGGCTGCCCCAGTATTGACGATATATAACTGGCGCAAACAGCAACCCACGTTTTCCCACACTTTCTATGGTCTTCTTCTGTTATACGGGATCCAGACACAGCAATATTTAATGAAATATAGTGCACGGCAGAAAAATTGCATATCAAAGCGTTGCCGCTTGGTCGCAAAACAGCTGTTGATAAGCTTTATCAAAGCTCACAAGATCTTCAACTCGAATTTTTTTACGGCCTAGTTATACCCGATACTCAAAATGAGTATTGGGGTATATTAGATTTGTGGTAAAAGTGGATGTGTGTAACGTCCAGAAGGAATCGTTTCCGACCCCATAAAGTATATATATTCTTGATCAGCATCAATAGCCGAGTCGATTGAGCCCTGTCTGTCTGTCCGTCCGTCCGTCCGTCCGTCCGTCCGTCCGTCCGTCCGTCCCCTTCAGCGCCTACTGCTCAAAGACTATAAGAGCTAGAGCAACAATGCTTTGGATCCAGACTTCTGTGATTTGTCACTGCTACAAAAATAGTTCAGAACTTCGCCCCGCCCACTTCCGCCCCCACAAAGGGCGAAAATCTGTGGCACCCACATTTTTAAAGATACGATAAAGCCAAAAACTCAGAATCGTAGAGGATGTTTATATGTTCTAGAATGTAAAATCTCAACCAGATCGTATAATTATTACAGCCAGAATCACGAAATCAATTTCACTCTTTCTCGCTCTGTCTCACTCTAACACACAGGTTTCATGGTCGGTTTTGCCAATTGCAAAATATGAGTTCAAGGATCTCAGAACCTATAAAAGCCAGAGCAACCAAATTTGGTATCCACACTCCTGTGATATCGGACCTTGACCGTTTCATGTCCGAATTTCGCTACGAGTATGGAAAGGATACTAGGAAACGGGGGTCAAAGGGACAGATCAGCATGGATACGTAAACGAAGAAGATCACCGGTCAGATCTTTGTCGGCTGCGGTATCGCTCATTGGCGAGAACGCCCACCCTACCATGATCCTTCAGGGCCACCTATTAACAGTCTGGATCTGGATCCCTTCAAATAAGCCTGCTATTCGATATTGTCTTACATTTATTGGGTATTACTATACAGCATATACTGGGGAAGGAATATCATAAGGGCGAGGTAGGGTATAATGATCTTAAATCTATAAAACTGATTACTAGTAGGTATATAGAAATGCATGTATAATACCGTGATCATGGTTGCCGCTTGGTCGCAAAACAGCTGTTGATAACCTTTATCAAAGCTCACAAGATCTTCAACTCGAATTTTTTTACGGCCTAGTTATACCCGATACTCAAAATGAGTATTGGGGTATATTAGATTTGTGGTAAAAGTGGATGTGTGTAACATCCAGAAGGAATCGTTTCCGACCCCATAAAGTATATATATTCTTGATCAGCATCAATAGCCGAGTCGATTGAGCCCTGTCTGTCTGTCCGTCCGTCCGTCCGTCCGTCCGTCCGTCCGTCCGTCCGTCCGTCCGTCCCCTTCAGCGCCTAGTGCTCAAAGACTATAAGAGCTAGAGCAACAATGCTTTGGATCCAGACTTCTGTGATTTGTCACTGCTACAAAAATAGTTCAGAACTTCGCCCCGCCCACTTCCGCCCCCACAAAGGGCGAAAATCTGTGGCACCCACATTTTTAAAGATACGATAAAGCCAAAAACTCAGAATCGTAGAGGATGTTTATATGTTCTAGATTGCATAATCTCAACCAGATCGTATAATTATTATAGCCAGAATCAAGAAAACAATTTCATTCTTTCTCGCTCTGTCTCTCTCTAACACACAGGTTTCATGGTCGGTTTTGCCAATTGCAAAATTGAGTTCAAGGATCTCAGAACCTATAAGAGCCAGAGTAACCAAATTTGGTATCCACACTCCTGTAATATCGGACCTTGACCGTTTCGTGTCCAAATTTCGCCACACCCCCTTCCGCCCCCGCAAATGACGAAAATCTGGGGCATCCACAAATCTCAGAGATCAGATCATTTTTATAGCCAAAGGGAACAAATCAATTTGCACTGGCTACGCAGCGCCCGACGTCACGCTCAGACTGATTTTCTGTCTCTCTCGCACGCACTCTTTGTCGTGTCGTTTAATATAAGCGGCGACTGCCGGAGGAGAGCCATACTGACTTAGTATCGGGTATAACTGTAGAGTTGCGGTGTCCGCAGCAACTCACAACGTTCCCCCTCGTTGGTTTTTAGTTTGTTTTACTGGTGCTGCTCTTTACTGAAGAACGTTGACTTGAGTACTCATAGCGACAGCTCGTTTTGCGTCGCAGCCGAGATGAAACCGAGGTCAAGTGCTTAGAAGCGTACGTCCCGGTCCGCTCAGATAAGAGAGTGGAGTGAAGTAGAGTGCTCAAAGTAGAGTTATAGACTATGTAGTATACTATGTGGACATGGAGGACATTTTACTACCCATTTAGAGCTCTGGCAAATGGTCGAGATAAGAATTTATATAAAAAAAATCGCGTACGAGTATGGAAAGGATACTAGGAAACGGGATACAGGGGGTCAAAGGGACAGATCAGCATGGATACGTAAACGAAGAAGATCACCGGTCAGATCTTTGTCGGCTGCGGTATCGCTCATTGGCGAGAACGCCCACCCTACCATGATCCTTCAGGGCCACCTATTAACAGTCAGGATCCCTTCAAATAAGCCTGCTATTCGATATTGTCTTACATTTATTGGGTATTACTATACAGAATATACTGGGGAAGGAATATCATAAGGGCGAGGTAGGGTATAATGATCTTAAATCTATAAAACTGATTAGTAGTAGGTATATATAAATGCATGTATAAAACCGTGATCATGGTTGAAGACCAACGAATAGTTACCGCACATTCATCCTTTTCAGATGGGGGTTAAACCGGTGGTACGGGCACGTGGCCAATAGAGGTGTCCGGGAATAACCAATTCGTAACTTCTAGACCAGCGTTGTAATACGTAGATACTAGTGGTGCTAATCCTACGCGGAAAGAACAGAAATTTTTCAACGGGTCTCTGTAGCTGGGTGGATTACCGGAACAGAATTACACCACTGATCGAAAAATTTTACTGAACTGTGGGCGTTCGTTTTCCAAATGGTCGAACGGCTGCCCCAGTATTGACGATATATAACTGGCGCGTCCACTCAAATTAAATCATCACTTTGAGCCGCACTTGGCACTTGCACTAGGCTTTGACTTTGGCTTGACCTTGGTTTAGAGAACTGGGTCAGCTCTACAAGACTTTTTTTTCCACGGCCGGTCACTCTGACGGTCACGAGGAGAGAAAGAAAGAGGCTGGGACTACTAAAAACAGCAACCCACGTTTTCACACACTTTCTATGGTCCAGACACAGCAATATTTAATAAAATATAGTGCACGGCAGAAAAATTGTATATCAAAGCAATGCTCAAAGTAGACTATGTAGTATACTATGTGGGCATGGAGGACATTTTACTACCCATTTAGAGCTCTGGCAAATGGTCTAGATAAGAATTTATATAAAAAAAATCGCGTACGAGTATGGAAAGGATACTAGGAAACGGGATACAGGGGGTCAAAGGGACAGATCAGCATGGATACGTAAACGAAGAAGATCACCGGTCAGATTCTTGTCGGCTGCGGTATCGCTCATTGGCGAGAACGCCCACCCTACCATGATCCTTCAGGGCCACCTATTAACAGTCAGGATCCCTTCAAATAAGCCTGCTATTCGATATTGTCTTACATTTATTGGGTATTACTATACAGAATATACTGGGGAAGGAATATCATAAGGGCGAGGTAGGGTATAATGATCTTAAATTTATAAAACTGATTAGTAGTAGGTATATAGAAATGCATGTATAAAACCGTGATCATGGTTGAAGACCAACGAATAGTTACCGCACATTCATTCTTTTCAGATGGGGGTTAAACCGGTGGTACGGGCACGTGGCCAATAGAGGTGTCCGGGAATAACCAATTCGTAACTTCTAGACCAGCGTTGTAATACGTAGATACTAGTGGTGCTAATCCTACGCGGAAAGAACAGAAATTTTTCAACGGGTCTCTGTAGCTGGGTGGATTACCGCAACAGAATTACACCACTGATCGAAAAATTTTACTGAACTGTGGGCGTTCGTTTTCCAAATGGTCGAACGGCTGCCCCAGTATTGACGATATATAACTGGCGCGTCCACTCAAATTAAATCATCACTTTGAGCCGCACTTGGCACTTGCACTAGGCTTTGACTTTGGCTTGACCTTGGTTTAGAGAACTGGGTCAGCTCTACAAGACTTTTTTTTCCACGGCCGGTCACTCTGACGGTCACGAGGAGAGAAAGAAAGAGGCTGGGACTACTAAAAACAGCAACCCACGTTTTCACACACTTTCTATGGTCCAGACACAGCAATATTTAAGAAAATATAGTGCACGGCAGAAAAATTGCATATCAAAGCGTTGCCGCTTGGTCGCAAAACAGCTGTTTATAAGCTTTATCAAAGCTCACAAGATCTTCAACTCGAATTTTTTTACGGCCTAGTTATACCCGATACTCAAAATGAGTATCTGGGGCATCCACAAATCTCAGAGACTATTAAGGCTAGAGTAACCAAATTTGGTATCCGCACTTCTGTTAGATCTCACTTTAAAACGTATATCTCAGAATTTCGCCCTACCCCCTACCGCCCACACAAAGGAGCTGGGAGCTGGGAAAACGCGGAAGGAGATGGATGCGGATAAAAATTCGAGTGGCTTGCGAAAAGTAAAACTCGTGGCGGACCAGATCCACGCCAACGCGATCAGTGGTACGAGGAAGATCCTGCATCGACGCTGTACTTACGGAGAGAAGACCCTGCATCGATACCACACTTACGGAGAGGGGATCCTGCATCGACGCTGCACTCACGGGGAAGAGGAGGATTTCGACGAGTACAAGCGTGGGAGTTCAGGGGTAAGCGAGTCTCTAGACGTGTATACGGGCTGCTGAGCGGTGCGATAGGTAGGGAACCAAGAAAGAATAAAGTGAAATGTAATATAACAGAAACATAGCACGACCACCAACAATCTATACACTAGGGAACCTGGAAGCCCGGGGCTTCATCTTCTCTGCCCTTCCTCACGCCTCTTTCCCGAGTCTCCCTCTTTGGCTGCACCCACGTGGTGACCCGTATTCGCTCCGGATGCCCGTCGGGGCCCCGCGTGATTCCCTCCAGTTTTTAGTAGCACAACGGGATCCTGAGGTCGCTGTCCGGCGATTGCCTAGGCGTACTCGGTGACACCTGTCGGCGTTCCCCCCGCATGATTCCCTCCAGTAGTTTGTGACCCCGAAGGGTCCGAGGCCGCTATCCGACGATCGTCTAAGCGCTCCCGGTGACGCCTGTTGGTGTCTCGCCTGATCCCAGTAGTTCCCAGGGTCCCGAAGGTGCTGTCCGGCGATTTCCTGTATGATAAAGACTTTCGCAGTAATGTTTAGCCCGATAGTGTCCCGTGAGTGCTATCCGGCGATTGCCTAGGCACTCTCGGCGATATTCGTCGGTATTCCCGTATTCGTAGTAATTCTTAGTTCGACAGTATCCCGTAAGTGCTATCCGGCGATTGCCTAGGCACTCTCGGCGATGCTTGTCGTTATCCCGGACCCTCGTAGTAATTCTTAGTTCGATAGTGTCCCGTAAGTGCTATCCGGCGATTGCCTAGGCACTTTCGGCGATGCTTATCGATATCCCCGACTCGCGTAGTAATTCTTAGCCCGACAAGGTCCCGTAAGTGTTATCCGGCGGTAGCCTATGCGCTCTCGGCGACATCTGTTGGCGCCCTGTATGATCCCAGTAGACCGGCAGGGTCCCGGAAGTACTGTCCGGCGATTGCCTAGGTACTCTCGGCGATACCTGTCGGCCCTCTTCAGCTTCGTAGTAGTTCTATCCGGCGATAGCCTAGGCACTCTCGGTGATGCCTGTCGGTATTTCCTCAAAGCAAAGCACCCCTTTCCGCGTCGTAGTAATTCTTAGGCCGAAAGGGTCCCGTAAGTACCGTCCGGCGATAGCCTAGGAACTCTCGGCGATACTTGTCGGTATTTCCGCATAGCAAAACCCCCCTTTCCGCGTCGTAGTAATTCTTAGGCCGGCGGGGTCCCGTAAGTACTGTCCGGCGATACCTGTCGGTATTATCGCATAGCAAAGACCATCGTATTAATTCTGAGTTCGATGGAGTCCTGAAGGAGCTATCCGGCGATAGCCTGAGTGCTCTCGGTGAAACCGACTGCCACGTCCCACGCTACGATCGCTCCCGTCCGCGGGACGGCCGCCCCGTCCCCATCGTCGGTCCCGGCAAATTATAAATATTGCTGTAATTTCGACCCTGGAGTGGACTGAGACATGTACCCCAGCCCAGGATAGCTTCCTTACAAGGTTATGTAGCCGGGCAGGTGGACTCTCCACCGATTTCCAAAGGAGAACAAAAATCTCGGCCCCACACCAAGGTCGACTCCCGAAGAGTACTCCCGTCAAGGGTGGGAGTTTGGTGTGGGTGACAGAACTTTGGGAGAGCTGGGTGGGCTACCGCTCGACGCACGGGTTTGCAACAAAAAAAAGACACTTGGTGGCGAGGCGCGGCAAATATGCACTTTCCAGTTTTCTCGGCGCACGGCTATTAATTTAGTCCGATTTTTGCGAAGCGCACACCGCGTGGGATTTTCACAGTTCCGTTTTATTCGGTTTCGGTTTGTCTTTCTGAGAAGTTATTTGGATTTTTTTTCTTTGGGGTTTTCTTTGGGGTGCTTACACGTGGTTGATTTAGATATATATTTGCTACCGACGCGGAGATAATCACCGGCGGCACAGATTCAAATTTTCAAAAGAGAACGCTCTGGTGCTTTGCACTGCTTAAATAAGAGCTTACCGATCTTAATGCTCGGATTCGAAAGCTCCGTTGCGATGCGCTGCACAGCAATTACGGAAGCTTAGCTCAGCTGTTCCCTACCTAGAGCTTGCCTGCACCCACCCCAACTATGCTATGCCATGCACCGATAATTGGCCCAAGGTTATTGCATGCGATATACCCGATATGCAACCGTTACACATTTCCGAACACATCCATTTGCTTCTCTCTGTTCCGAGGCTTGAGGCCAATCTATTTGCCCATTCGTGTGATACATTTTGCTACACCTGTTACAAACACCTCCATGAGCACACACCAAAGTTCGAGGCAGGATGAGTAAGAGCCCCGATGCGTTTGCATAAGAAAAGCTCTGAGCAAGAGCATTCTTGCATTCTTCTTGAACATTCACAAATTTCACACAAAAATGCCATAGGAATTGCACACAGAAATGCCAATCGATCTATTTATACTCAATATATTTACTCGTATTTACACAAGGAGCGGTTGAGGAATGTTTGTCAGTACTCGTACTCGTACTCGTATCGAAAGTGTCTAAGCAACAATTTGGCATTATCCACCATAGCCTTAGCACGCTCCGATGGCGTGGAGAAAAATCCAATTTTCACAGCTATTTGTTTGCCCGACCCCGACTACCCCGACTATTTTATTCAATGTAGCCCCTTTTAGGTTACTCATTCATAGACACTCGTTGCAGTGATTATCCAACTATTTGATCCCGTCCGAAAAATATTTTCCAAAAGGTCTCCTCCGCGCCGTCGGTGATCTCCTCACGCGGGCTGAATTTTGTTTTGATGAGTCGGTGTGAATCGAAGGATCATTAGCCCCATTCTTTTCATCCAACTTATCGTTAATTTCCTTCCTGTTTTGCTACTCAAAAAACAATTCGCTTCAGCAGCGATCAAATAAAAAAAAAAAAATTAAAAAAAAATATAAAAAAACAGGTCAGCAACATATCTAATTTGACATGTACTACATGAAACATGGACTAATAGGCACAGTAATCTTGTTTGCGATAGCAGAGCACTTTGGCGGTCAAAGAGGTTACTTTTCAGCCCACCAGTCCACCGAGACACCACCCCACCAGACCCATTGAACGCCTTAGGCCGCATTACAAATATTTTTGAGTACATTTATGTGTAGATCAAAGTGCATTCTATTAAATTAAACTATTCATGGGTGCCTACTATGCCGTTTTTCTCTGTGTGTATCCTCTGTTTTTAAATTTGTAATTTTCAGGGAACCAGCGTGGCCTTGGAAAACTCGTAACCTTGTGCTCGTACTTTACACCAGAGTATCAGTTCACTCTGCAACAACAGGCAATCAGAATTGTTGAATAAAGCACGCACACATACTGTAAAGCCAGGCCGAGGCTGCTGGCCGAAATACCCTTCAGAATGTCGAATGCCAACCCCAATGTCAACAACAACGAGCAGCCCCCAGCCGCCAAGAGGCAGCGATTGTCAGATGTTGCAAGTAAAGATGAAAGTACTTTGAATGAGATTTCGACTACTATGGACAGCAGTGAGGGTGAGGTCGGCGGGTCCACGGGTGGTGGCGTATCCGATCTTCGTGAGCGACTGCATAACATACTGGTGTGCGTTGTGTGCCGCGAGGTTCCACAACCACACGACTTCTTTCAGTGCAGCCATGGGCATATCATGTGTGAAGACTGCAAGACCGCCGTTCTGGCTGTTGCCATCTTCAATAAAACGCGTGCCTGCTGCCCCAGTTGTCGATCGCTCATTAGAAACTACGATCAGGAGCAGAATCTAGTGGTGCGCCAGACCCTCTGGGAGCTACCCATCAGCTGCTCCAGCTGCAATGACCAGTTCTCAGATAGGAAAGATCTCTCCAGACACTTGGAGTTCGTTTGTGAGGGGCGTGTGGTTTGCTGCAAGTACCACTACCTGGGCTGTTCTTGGAAGGGCCCCTACAAGGACAGCGTCTCACATGATTCCGACTGTAGGTTTCCCCAGAAGCAGGGAAAGGAGATCCTAGATATTCTGCTGCATGTCGAGGACAGGGAGCTTGAGGCCCAAAAGCCCGTGTTCATCCATCGGGTGCTGAGTGCTAGCCGGGTGGAATTTTTGACCTTGAGAATGAAGTGGATACACCGCTCAGAGGGTTTACACCCACGGACCCTCGAGTCTGAGGTAAGGTTTTGGAGAACCAGAACTCGTCTGCAGCATACCTCTGATGATCTCTTATCCCGATCCCCATAGACGATTCGTGCCTTTGAGGAGGATTGGGTGCTGCGTCTACGTCCGAAAAGAGCTGGGGAAAAAATCACCGTCAGCGGCCAGCTATTGCTTTCGACTACCCCACGAGTGTCCCTCATGGTCGACCATTTGATCCAGATGCCGCAGAGTGTCTGCAGCGCCAAGCAGCTGCACGACATCCGCCCGCGTATCTACCGCCATATTTTCGATTCAACCGGCAAGTGCGCAAACCGCCAGGAGCTTCCCTTGGCGGGACCTCAGGCCCTGTACCGGCTATTTGCCATGACCCGGATCCAGCTCCGTTTGTGGATGTTTTTGCATTATTGAGCTGACGCTAAAAACCTTTAAATTGTAGTTTAAACCTTTATTGGGCACAACATCTTTTGATTTGATTTTTAAATTCGTTGCTTTAGAGCTGCATTTTTAGGGTTTGGGCGCCTTCTGGATCTGCTCGTTCACAGCTAGACCTTCTTCAGCAGCAGCCTTGGCCTTATCATGGAAGTCGTGCAGAAGCAATCGAGTAAATTAGGCATACGTTTTTGTCTGGTCTGTTAATGTCGGCTAGTGTCGGCTAGACTTACCTTAACGCTATCCTCGTTGAAAAAGTCCATGACCTTTGCCAGCAGGTCGTTGAGCTGAGCCTCAACTGGCTTGGTGGGCTCCTCACGAGGCACGCGAGCACACATGCACACCTGAAAGCAGAGTTACAGTAAAACCACAATCAGTCACTTCCTTTTCGACCACTGAAATTTTAGAATAGTTTTTCTAAATAAAGATACCGAAACAACTTGGGTGACTGCAATTTTGTATTTTAAAACGACGAAAAAAAAGGAGTGCGTGCGTTCGATTTCTTGCATTTTTCTCGACTCTTTTCATATATTAAAACAATTTCTTCTGTGCCTACCTTACCAACGGTGGCAAAGCGGGGCGAATTCGCCAAGAGCGAGAGAGCGAGCTTTTATTGCGCTCCCGGTTTGCCCTAGCCTAACTTACACTAGACTTCATGAAATACTATCCTAATAACAATTATTATTAGCCAAATGGCGCTACACCGGCCCCGTTGAAGCCCTGGAAGGCTTCAAACCAGAGGCAGAAGCGCCAACTTGTGGATTGGCCTCCTGAACGTGGCTCCGCTGCTCGACCTTAGGTCGACCACTCTGACCCTTCCGTCCTGCCCGGCGGTTGTTCCGACCACCCTTCCGAGGAGCCACTGTTGAGGGGGCAGGTTGTCCTCGGCAACGATTACGTATTTAATTAACAATTATCTGTTAATAATGGTACTTAGTTACTAAAGGCGGAAAAAGATAAGTTAAAAGTTAGCTAAATTTAAATGATTATAAATATTGCATGCAATTAGTTTAAGAGACAGTTCAGGGGATAGGGTTTGACAGAGGGAGTTATAATTATGGCATAAAACCCTAAAAGGTTCATGATCAGCATAATTAGATCTACATATGGGTAGACGGATAGGCCTAAAAGTACGGGTAGGTCTAGATGGAACGGCCAAGTCAATCTGACCCAAGAGAGTTTGGGAGTCAACAGTCCCAAGAAGGAGCTTGTGCACGAACATTACGCCATTGCATATTCTGCGATGGTGCAACGACGGCAGGTCAATAAGATTTAGCCTAGACCGGTAGGGTGGCAAGATTCTACCTGAGTCCCAGTTAAAGTTCCGAAGGGCAAAAATTAAAAATTGCTTTTGCACGGATTCAATAACAGCCTGCTGTTCTTTATACTGCGGGCTCCACACACAAGAACAATACTCCAATATAGGACGTACTAACGAGATGTACAGTTGTTTTGTAACGTACGGGTCGTCAAACTCCTTGGACCAACGCTTGATGAACGCTAAAACACCCTTAGCTTTATTTACAGTTGCAGCTATATGGGTGTTAAAACACATCTTATGATCAAAAAGGACTCCGAGGTCATTTGAACTCGAAATTCGTTCAAGGACATGATTTCCTAGAACATATGGGACAAAATGAGGAGCGCGACGGTAAAATGTCATAAGTTTGCATTTGGAAAGGTTCAGAAAAAGAAGATTAGTTGAACACCACAATAGTAGTTCACTTAGATCAAGTTGAAGGCGTGTGTGCAAATACCAATCAGAGTAAGAAAGACAGATTTTGACATCATCAGCATACATTAGTGCAGTAGAGTATGTTATGACTTGAGGAAGGTCATTCACAAATAAAATGAACAGAAGCGGGCCCAGATGACTTCCCTGTGGCACACCTGAAGTAACATTTACAGTATTTGACAACACGTTAGAAAACAAAACACGTTGAGTGCGGTTAGAGAGATAGGACAAAATCCAATCTAGAAGATTCGTTGGGAACCCTAATAAAGAGAGCTTGTGAATAAGCAGAGCATGGTTCACAGAATCGAATGCCTTGCTGAAGTCAGTAAAAACTACATCCGTCTGCAAACCAATTTGAAAACCACGGTGGATTAGGTTAGAAAACCACCAAACCAGATCGACTGCACGATTTCCTCTACGTCACAATCTCTCGAAACTTGTCTGCTGGGTTCTGTTTTGTCGGCACATGCCGCCACGTAGCTTCACTTGACCACTCTTGAATCTCCGCTACTCGGTTCGCAACGAATGTTGACAACGACGAAGGGTGGGATCTGATCCAATGAAGAGTAAGTTATGAATCTGACCAGAATATAATTTTATCAATTGGAACCTTGAGCAGTGATTTGATTCGGTGACAAAGGTCTGCTAGAAGGTGAGCGGCACATAACTCAAGCCTTGGGAGCGTTTTCGTCTTGAGTGGCGCTACTTTCGACTTTGCAGTCAACAAGGAGACCTTGAAACCTTTTGCAGTCTTTCTACGGATATAGACGCAGGCTCCATAAGCTCTCATGGATGCGTCGGCATGTACTTGAATCGGTGACATGGGATCGGTATGCACAAATCGAGGTATGGTAATCTTCTCCAACTGACCCAAGGATTATTTTAATAAGTTCCATGCTGTTTCCAAGTTCATTGGACTCATCTCAATCTAGCTTGTTGAGCCAAAGCTCCTGCAGTAGGATCTTTCCCTTAATTACTAAATGACTTAACAAGCCAAGGGGGTCAAACAGCTTTGATGTCACCGATAAGATGTTCCGTTTTGTCGCTCAAAGACCCATAACTGACGTCTCAATTTGGAACTTAAAGACGTCTTCGTGTGGCAGCCACGATATTCCTAACGCCTTAGTTGACTCTGAGTCCGAGATCGTTATCGGTTTAAATGTGCTCTCGGATGCGGTGACCTCAGGTGAGTTCGAAAACCATTTAGTCAATTCAAACCCAGCGGTTTGAAGAACCTGAGCCACATCAGACTTAATTGTCTTTAACTCCTCTACGCAACCAGCACCAGTCAACATGTCATCGACATAGAAGTCGGAGTCGATAACTTCAGCAGCTTTAGGGTAATGAGAGTTTTGCAGACTCACTCAACCTCTTCAAACACCGAATTGCCAAAAATGGGGCTGGTCCAGTCCCATATGTTACGGTGTTGAGCTGGTATATTCTCAAGGACTCAGACGGGTCTCTTCTCCACACTATGAGCTGGAATTGTCTATCCGCATCAGCGACCCAGACTTGGCGATACATCTTCTTAACATCGGCTGTCAAGGCGTACCTGTGTAGTCTGAATCGGAGCAATGTCGAATACAGCTCATCCTGTATCGTAGGACCCACCATCAATATGTCGTTCAAGGCCACCTGAGAGGACGTTTTACAAGACGCATCGAAAACGACGCGGAGCTTGGTCGACGTGCTTTGAGGCCTCAACACACACTGATGTGGAATGAAATAATGTGGAGTTTTGGGGATTGTATTGTCTGTGGTAGACATGTGACCCAAGGAGAGGTACTCTTCCATGAACTCCAAGTACATTTTCTGCAACTCGGGGTCACGAGACAATCTTTTTTCAAGCGATAAAAACCGCCGTTTAGCCACTTCAAAGGAGTTGCCTAAGATACTGGGATCTGATTTGAACGGCAGTCTTACTTCAAACCGACCTGAAGGCACGACCTGAGTAGTCCTTCTATAATGCTTTTCACATAACTTGTGTTCAGGAGATAAAGACTTTTTAGAAGACGGCAATTCTTCCAGTGACCAAAACTTTTGTAATGTATTGTCGATGTGGATCACTGACTCTTCTCGATAACTCAAACAATTCCTAGCTTCTTGGGTGGCAGTCACCTTTGGAGTGTATCTGCCCGACACAATCCAGCCGAGAAGCGTTTTCTGCAGAGTTGGATAGTCAGGACCTTGTCGAATCTGATCAACAGATAAAAGTTCGTAAAATGTTTCTGCACCTATCAGCATATCTATCTTCTGTGGCTTGAAGAAATATGGGTCTGCAAGTGGTAAGTTCTTCGGGATTTTCCAGTCACTCACGTTAAGTGTTTGATCAGGGTGATACCCCGAAATGGACTTTAGAATCCAGAAATCAACCGAAAACTCACTACCAGTAATTCGCGACTTCACCACCGTGTGTATCTTTTTCTTGACTTGTGAATTGGATTCACCAATACCAAGCAAGTTGATACACGACTCCTCCCTACAGATCTGTAAGCGCTGTGCTAAGTCCTCAGTTATAAAATTGGTTTGAGACCCCGAGTCAAGCAGAGCTCGGGCCAAAACATGTTCACCATTATTTGTTCGGACGCTTACGATCGACGTAGCCAGCATAACTCTATCCATAGCTGATTCCATAGGTTGATTCTGATTGGGAGGAGGAGAAGAATTCTCTGGGGGTGATGGTAATGCTAGACTTTTATTCGCCACTGTGTATCTATGCAATAAGGTATGGTGTGAGCAGCCACACACTCGACACTTCTTAGCTTTGCATCGTACTACAGAGTGGCCTGGCTGCAGACAATTGATGCAGACAAAGGATGCAGTTTTTGCGAATTCGAACCTTTGCATTACTGCCAGCCGACCAAATGGACTGCAATCTGTCAACAAATGGCCTTTCGCATTGCAGTAGCTGCATTGTTGGTTTTTGGTATTCGCGGTGGAACACGCGAATGAGCTCCGATTATGCGGCTTGCTTGGCACAGCTTTCTGCTCCTGCTTTGGTTTGTCCGAATTTTCGGCCGAAAGATGTTGATGTCTGCGGTTAAGCAACTTTTCACAGGCCGTCCAAAGGTGCAGTTTGTCATAATCGAGCTGTTCTTCCCATTTCTCTTTGGTCACCGGATCGACTCTGCTCAAGACGAGATGAATAATCATCGCATTCGAGATCTTTTTATCATCGCCTATCGACAACAACGAACCGTATATGGATGAGGCGGTATCGATAAGGTTTCTTAAGGACGATGCTGATTGCTGGGTCATTTTGGGAAGACTAAATAGGGCATCAATGTGATTTTTAAAGATCAGACAATCATTATCGTAGACCCGTTTTAAGCTAGCCATTGCTTTCTCGTAGTTGGTCTCGGTTACTTGGAAAGCCCTAACTGTTCCCAACGCTTCACCGGAGAGACACGAAAGCAAATGGTTGAACTTTTCGATAATTGGAATGCTTTGGTCATTGTGAACTAGAGTCTCAAATAAACCTATGGTTTTTAAAGTCCGAAAAGTTGCCGCTGAACTGCGGTAGAGCTAACTTCGAAAGGCGAGCCACCATTAGCTGGTACTGCCGGTATTGTCTCATCAGCTGTCTTTAATGCGCAAATGAGAGACATTAATTGTGCCTTTGTGACAATTGAGAGTTCTTCCAACTCGACTCCAAATTCATCGTCAATGTCTATATCTTCAATCTTCTCTTGAAGTTCGCGTGCCGTGTCAATGCTACGCATCAGCGTTTCGAGTCTGCACTCGAGCTCCGTCAATACCAGCGGAATATCCCCCGCTTCTAAACGGTCCGCTAATAAACGAATGCCTTTGACACGGCAACTGCGCTTTTTCTTCAGCTCTTTAAGGGCAATATTGTTGGCTTTTGAGGTCATATTGATTCTCAATAAAAGCAACTGAAGGCGAAAGATCGTTTCTAATAATCGTATTTAATGCCGAGGCACTCAATGAAATAATGGGTAATTGTACCCAAACGAGGTGAAAAACCAATATACCCGAAAAATTTAGGGTAGAGCGTCGCTTGGCTGGCGCGTACACGAAAACCACACAAGAATAGCAACGAACAGCACTGGTGACAAGCGAAAACGAAAAATTTCACCGCTGCAGTTCTGAAGAATGGATGTTGTGTATACGTATGCACAGACAACGACGCTAAATTGATTTGCGAGGCACGACTTTGTCTTAATTGATAGTTGGATCCTACTGACACCAAACGAATATACCCGACGAAAACAGGGTAGCGCGTCACTTGGTGTTTGGTTTGGATCAAGCGCGCCAAACAAAAGAACAACGATAAGCAACGGTGAAGAGCGAAAGCGAGACGAAAAAATTCACCGCTGCAGCTGCGTATTGGTATGCGTGCTTGGCCAACGACCCAACTATACATATATTTGACACAACGAAAACGAGAAAGGGGAAAGGGGTGACAGCGATTGCAGTTAAAATGAGTTATATGTGTAGTTATGGCGTCCAAGAGGGTTAGATGTACATATGTATATATGTACATATGTATTAATATATACGCTGAACTCTAACTACAGCATGCAATCTAGCTCTACTATGTCATACGTATGTGCCAAGAATTGAAAGCGAGGTGCAATTGTTTCAGCACAAGACAATAATTGCGAGTTTTTTAATCTTTTCGTCTTCACTCGAGCTTTCAATTTTTTGCACAAATACTGTACTCTCCTCTTCTAATACTGGATGCTCCACTTGGATCTTCTTGGGTAGATGGTATATGTGTATCTCCTTTTGTATATATGTAGCTGAAGACAGGGTATTGCACGACCGACGCGGTGATTTTTAGTTTTGTTTGTTTAATTATTTGCACACACGTCGCGGTCAATTTGGCAATTTAGCTGCAGCACATATGCATGTACATGTATGTATGTATGTATAATAGATTTTGGCTATTTATCTTTTCTCCACTGTGTCACTGTCACTTTTGCCTTCCACTTGAATTAATACGTTTAAATTGCAAGTCCACCCGGGGGCGCCATGAAATTTTAGAATAGTTTTTCTAAATAAAGATACCGAAACAACTTGGGTGACTGCAATTTTGTATTTTAATACGACGAAAAAAAAGGAGTGCGTGGGTTCGATTGCATGGATTTTTCTCGACTCTTTTCATATATTAAAACAATTTCTTCTGTGCCTACCTTACCTACGGTGGCAAAGCAGGGCGAATTCGCCAAGAGCGAGAGAGCGAGCTTTTATTGCGCTCCCGCTTTGCCCTAGCCTAACTTACACTAGACTTCATGAAATACTATCCTAATAACAATTATTATTAGCCAAATGGCGCTACAACCCCTTCTATCTCCACTTACGGCGAACAGGGCGAACAGGAAGAAGATCAAAGCAATCTTGGCTATTTTTGGTTTTTAGTTTGTTTTACTGGTGCTGCTCTTTACTGAAGAACGTTGACTTGAGTACTCATAGCGACAGCTCGTTTTGCGTCGGAGCCGAGATGAAACCGAGAGCCGGTCTTATCACCGGCGCCACTATCAAGGTCAAGTGTTTAGAAGCGTACGTCCCGGTCCGCTCAGATAAGAGAGTGGAGTGATGTAGAGTGCTCAAAGTAGAGTTATAGACTATGTAGTATACTATGTGGGCATGGAGGACATTTTACTACCCATTTAGAGCTCTGGCAAATGGTCGAGATAAGAATTTATATAAAAAAAAATCGCGTACGAGTAGGGAAAGGATACTAGGAAACGGGATACAGGGGGTCAAAGGGACAGATCAGCATGGATACGTAAACGAAGAAAATCACCGGTCAGATCTTTGTCGGCTGCGGTATCGCTCATTTGGCGATATTATCTTACATTTATTGGGTATTACTATACAGAATATACTGGGGAAGGAATATCATAAGGGCGAGGTAGGGTATAATGATCTTAAATCTATAAAACTGATTAGTACTAGGTATATAGTAGGTAGTAGTAGTAGTAGGTTAGTAGGTTAGTAGTAGGTTAGTTAGTAGGTTAGTAGTAGGTATATAGTCACGGTATAAAACCGTGATCATGGTTGAAGACCAACGAATAGTTACCGCACATTCATTCTTTTCAGATGGGGGTTAAACCGGTGGTACGGGCACGTGGCCAATAGAGGTGACCAGCGTTGTAATACGTAGATACTAGTGGTGCTAATCCTACGCGGAAAGAACAGAAATTTTTCAACGGGTCTCTGTAGCTGGGTGGATTACCTCAACAGAACTACACCACTGATCGAAAAATTTTACTGAACTGTGGGCGTTCGTTTTCTAAATGGTCGAACGGCTGCCCCAGTATTGACGATATATAACTGGCGCGTCCACTCAAATTAAATCATCACTTTGAGCCGCACTTGGCACTTGCACTAGGCTTTGACTTTGGCTTGACCTTGGTTTAGAGAACTGGGTCAGCTCTACAAGACTTTTTTTTCCACGGCCGGTCACTCTGACGGTCACGAGGAGAGAAAGAAAGAGGCTGGGACTACTAAAAACAGCAACCCACGTTTTCCCACACTTTCTATGGACTTCTTCTGTTATACAGGATCCAGACACAGCAATATTTAATAAAATATAGTGCACGGCAGAAAAATTGCATATCAAAGCGTTTGCCGCTTGGTCGCAAAACAGCTGTTGATAAGCTTTATCAAAGCTCACAAGATATTCAACTCGAATTTTTTACGGCCTAGTTTTAGGCTGTAATTTTATATTACGAATATTACACCCCCCGCTGAAATCACAGTTTGTGGTCTTGCTAACCAAATCGTGATCCACACTTGGAGTGCTGGATACGATATATTGTTCAATATCATTTGTGTGATATTTACCAATAAAGCGACCCTGGAAATCTTCCAGCTCGTAGTAGCTGTTCTCGAGTCTTTTCTTAATGCGGGCTTTCCAAAACGTAGGTGCCAGTTTCGCTTTAATGCCTTTCACAAAACTACTCTGGTCAAAATTTCGTCTATACACTTCTTGACCCACTTGAAAGTTTACTTCTCGGCTTCGAAGATTATAGATATTTTCATTGCGAACATGCTGCTGTTTCATTGCTTCTGCAGCGGTCTTGCGAATTACCTCGAAGGAATCGTCGCGATCGAAGACTACAGCTCGGTCCTCCAACATACTGAGATTTCGTAGGAGTTGATAAGTGGAATCATGTTTTGGCCAAAAGCAACACAATATGGGCTACTTTTGACGGCTGCATGCACACTGGATTGATCGGGCTTAATGTACGCTTTGATAGCAGCGAGTACCGAGCGATTTACCCGCTGGATGCAACAGATTTTCGTCCTTTGTGTGGGCGGTAGGGGGTAGGGCGAAATTCTGAGATATACGTTTTAAAGTGAGATCTAACAGGAGTGCGGATACCAAATTTGGTTACTCTAGCCTTAATAGTCTCTGAGATTTGTGGATGCCCCAGATTTTAGTCCTTTGCGGGGGCGGAAGGGGGTGTGGCGAAATTTGGACACGAAACGGTCAAGGTCCGATATCACAGGAGTGTGGATACCAAATTTGGTTGCTCTGGCTCTTATAGGTTCTGAGATCCTTGAACTCATATTTTGCAATTGGCAAAACCGACCATGAATCCTGTGTGTTAGAGAGAGACAGAGCGAGAAAGAATGAAATTGTTTTCTTGTTTCTGGCTATAATAATTATACGATCTGGTTGAGATTTTATATTCTAGAACATATAAACATCCTCTACGATTCTGAGTTTTTTGGTTTTATCGTATCTTTAAAAATGTGGGTGCCACAGATTTTCGTCCTTTGTGGGGGCGGAAGTGGGCGGGGCGAAGTTCTGAACTATTTTTGTAGCAGTGACATATCACAGAAGTCTGGATCCAAAACATCGTTGCTCTAGCTCTTATAGTCTTTGAGCACTAGGCGCTGAAGGGGATGGACGGACGGACGGACGGACGGATGGACAGACAGACAGACATACAGGGCTCAATCGACTCGGCTATTGATGCTGATCAAGAATATATATACTTTATGGGGTCGGAAACGATTCCTTCTGGACGTTACACACATCCACTTTTACCACAAATCTAATATACCCCAATACTCATTTTGAGTATCGGGTATAATAACATGTAGCCTTCGTGGCCTTCCACCCTCCCCTTTAACCTAAAACTGAAAAGTCAATGCTTAAAACTAGAAAAAGAAGAAAAGTCAAAAATCTTAATTCTAATAAAGTAAGTTCGGGTCCCTCCAATGGAAAAATGCCGGCAAGTTGATGGGCGGAAAAATGTGGGTGGAGCGTACGCTCCCTCACACCCCCTCCATACTTCGGGGGTGCCGAAGAGTGACGGTGACAGCCCGGCTGCGGGTAATTTTTACGCGAAAGCAGGTGCCGTCATGGACCTCCAGTCGCCGGACTCCCAGTCGGTAGGCGCGATCGCGTAAGAATACGGTTATGTTGGATATGAGGTCCCGGGGCAACCGCCGACCTGGCGCGTTGGTCCGCCATTCGGGGGAGCCTCTGCCCATTCCGGGTCGTCCTGCACCGCGGCTACCGTAGGGTGGAGTCGGAGGATTTGCAGCAGGTCGGCCATCCACCGTCGGACACTTTACGCAAAATCGCCGCATCAATTTTAGTAGTTGTGGGCAACTTCATAAATTATTCCAAAAACGAGTTTACGATATGCCTCGGCCGCTGTACCTTTCCTTGAGACGTTCCCATGCAGTGTTGTAAGCAGTGTCCGTGATCGACAAATGTCGTACCAAGTTGGCAGCCTCATCGATAAGTAGTGTTTTCAAATGATGAAACTTCTGTGTGTTCGTCAAATGCTGCCTGCTATGAATTGTACTTTCATAGATATCCTGAAATGCTGGCCACTCTGTGTAGCTGCCAGCGAACCGTTTGATTTGAATTTTTGGCAATTCGCTCTGTATTGGTGTGACCGCACCAACAGCCGAATTCGAATTCACCGAGCCTCTAAACTCGACGCTCTCGCTCTCTCCAGCAGCACGCATAGACTTGTTCGTCGTGTTCTGGTTTGCAGCTAACTGTTCAAATAGCTGTTGTTGTTGTTGTAGCAGACTGAGTACTGCGTTGTTGTTTATATGAAGCTCTCTTCTGCCATCCCCGTTGATCGTTGCAGTTGTAGTTGGTTGTACTAACCCCTTTTTCTCCAAAATATTGGCATATGCCAATAGATACTTTTCCTCGTAGAGTGCATTGTCTTCCTCTGGATCCCCATACCCATCCACGTGTTCGAGAAGGGCTATGGAATCTCCAAGTTGTGAGAACTCTTTCCAAGCCGATTGGAGTAGTTCCATCCGTGAGGTGACCTCCGCCGTTGTATTTGTATTTGTATGATAATGGCCTTGAGTCTGCCACGGGCTTTTACCAATGCCTTTAATTGGTCCATTGTAAACAATTTTCAATGAACACCAAAGCACACAAAACTGTTCAAGAATCCGGCTTGAAGGACCAAAGAATGTTCGCGAATAATATGCTCGACGGATTTGATTTTAGGGGACTGTATTTATTTTGTTCTTGTCCAGTTCGATGTCTATTTGGTACTGAAAAATGCCGACGCAGCGGCGATAAGAATACATATGTGTGTATACAAATTTTCGTCTCTTCCATTCTCTTCTTGTTCTCTTTTGACGATGGTTCTTCGCTTAGCGATGGACTTGTTATGCGTTCCTCAACAACTACAATGAAGCGCTTCCAGTTCATCTCCAGGAGGAATGGAAAATGTACAGGGAGGAGTTAAAATTATTAAACTCCATACAGGTACCACGTCATATATTCCAAGAACAAATTCCGATATCATCAGAGATACATACCTTTGTTGTCGCATCGGAGAAAGCATTTGGAGCTGCAGTATATATCCGAGCAATACATAAGGATAAGTGGGCAACGATTCAATTGCTATGTGCCAAATCACATTTAGCGCCCATCAATGCATTACCATTACCCCGTTTGGAACTAAAAGCGGCGGTGTTTGGTGCTCAATTGACAGCAAAACTAAAGGAACAGTTATCAATGGAAGATGCATCAACATTCTTTTGGTCTGACTCAAGGATCGTATTGTCATGAATTAACTGCTCGTCATCCAACCGAGACAAATTCGTATCTACAAGAATAGCAACGATTGAAGAATTGACGATACAAAGGCAGTGGAGGCATGTCTCATCCGAAAATAATGCAGCAGATGTACTCTCCAGAGGAATGACGAAGCGACGAAGTTCGCAAAACATAGCATGTGGTTTTATGGACCACTATTTTTACACGGCCCAACATCTACATGGCCACCACCATTTGTGGCTACAAAAGAGGAATTGATGAGTCCAAATCCCCAAAAGATTGGTCAGTCATCAATTATGACTATCACTCAGGAGGATGACTTAATCTAAAAAATAAAGCAGAACAACTCATACAACAAGCTATTGAGAATAGTAGCTTACATGATGCGTTTTCGAGGAAGGAAAACGCACACAAGCAAGACTGTCCAATTCAATGAGATGAAAGAAGCTCAGAAAATTGTCATACGTTACAAACAACAGAATGACTTCAAAGAAGACTTACGTCACTTAACAACACATAAGGAAACACAAAAGGGAAGTTCAATAAACTCTCTAACACCATTCATGGATCAGGAGGGAATCTGACGAGTAGGTGGTCGACTGCAAGCGGCTGGACGGTTTTCTAAGGGTTTAACTACAAAGAGAGTGAGAGCGCTCTAACTGCGACTGCCCACTCGGAGAACGGCGTCGTTTCATGCTAGGGCGGCGTAACCTCGTCTCCGATCACAAAGAAGAGTCTTCGTTTGCGTGTCGACGAAATCACAACGACAATTAGCAGTACCCATTACATTGTACTCTATACGCGATTACGATTAAAGTTTAAGTTGATTGAAGTCCAAATGAATAAATCTCGAATTGTCTATATCGTGTAGTACATTATTAAACGCAAAGATTCCCCAGAGCATTTCTGCTCAACAATGAAATCTCGTATCGAGGATTTCACAACATTTTTGGTGGCCCATGGGGGGAACCGCGTTTAATTCGTACTATCCGCATATGATTCTACCTCGTTCCGCGTTCAGTTAAATGTACAAATAAAATCATATTTTACCGGCTGCAACTGTAAACGGCAAACACAACGCAAACCAACGGTTTATCCAACAGCCGCTATCTCTCGCACGAAGCAGGGACAAAGAAGACCAGACGATAGCTCTGCGCCTGGACAGTAGCCTCACTGCAGCACACAAAAAGCAACTCAAGCCGACGGTTAGACAGCAGCCTCTCTCTCGTGCAAAGCAGAGACCAAGAGACCAACGAGCGTTCTGTTGCTGCACATCATCTCTAGACACAAGGCCTCAACTCAACGCTCACAGTAGCACAGTTTCTGCTCTCCGCTCGGACAACACCAACAACAACGACTCGCAAGTTCTCTTAAGCTACGCTTTAAGCAAAGAGAAGCACTCCCGAGTACCAGAGTAAGTGTTTCGTTGTGGGTATTTTGTACAAGGTCAAAGAGAGTGCAACTAAGGGTGAGAAAGGTACATACACATATAACAGCAACATGTCAACAGCCGAGTCCCACGACCTCGAAGCCGATCCTTAGGTGGAGATCGACAATCTCAGTGTTATTCAGACAAATCTCATTGCGAGGGTTAATCAAACGGTGCGTAATTTCAGAAAGGATGGCGTAGATCGGAAAACAAAAGCTTATTTTCAAACGCGCTTACAAACTTTGCAACGGTTCTTAGGTGAATTTGAGCAAAATCATCAACGTTTATTAATACTTATTGGTAGACTGGCTATGACAATTAGTAAACGGAAGACAGTACCAAGTTATGTTTTTCTTTAAAGATTATTTATGTATTTCTTGATTACTTTTTGCTGCAACACCGGTCCACACACTTGAGATCACAAAAGAAGAGAGAGCGTCGACACTTCAAGTGTGACCAGACTAACTCATAATAATAATACCTAACATATCGATAATATTATTTAATGTTATTATTTTAATGTGGGAATAGGCGTATTCCAACACGCCCCCCTCAATAATAACATTAATTATCAAAATCATAAAAATAAAAAATATAAAAAAGTTTTCATCATTAAATCAAAAGGTAACATTCAATTGTTATTCTAATGTGGTTGGTGTGCATTCTGGGAAGTGTTATGTGATCTAGCATTTGCTCTAAGGATACGGGGAAAACCCAGAAAAACCCGATCAGATCACTTTAAAATTAGATTAACATAAAATTAAATTACTTTAACAATTCATTGGTTCTTTTGGTTCAAATCAAAAAAAAATTAAATATGAATTAATGTAATAAATTCGTTAATAAAGCTTCATGTTCATGTTTTCATTAAATTGGAATCATTCTTCTTGTAGTAGTCCTAATTTGTTCCGCAGTTCCGCAAATCTTCCAGCAGGTAGTGGCTTCATGAAGATGTCAGCAAGTTGGTTGTCTGTATTAATATACTCAAGAGAAATCTCATTAGTTTCTATCTGTTCTCTTGAAAAATGATATTTTATATCAATATGCTTTGCTCTTTTATGACATGAGGGATTATTTGCAATGCTAATACAGCCTTGGTTGTCTTCATAAATTTTAATGGGTCTGTCGAGTTTAAGATTAATACTATTTAGAAGAGACTTTAGCCATAAAGCTTCTCTTACAGCTTCAAATAGGGCCATATATTCAGCTTCAGTTGATGAAGCTGCCACTGAATTCTGTCTTTTTGTATTACAACAAATTAAATTGGAATCGAACATTTTAAACAAATAACCCGTTGTACTTTTTCTATCAATCTCATTACTACCCCAATCGGAGTCTACATAGCCAACTAATGTATTTTCAAATGATGTATTCTTTTTAAATATAAGCTTCATATCAATAGTTCCCTTTAAATATCTAATAACCCTTTTTAAACATTGCCATAACTCAGCATTGTTCTTGCTACTATATCTACTCAAGATATTTACAGCGGTAGCTAAATCTGGTCGTGTACACAGCATTATGTACATTAAACAGCCAATAAGATTTCGACATGTAGCATTGCAGTCTTCACCTGAGTTAAGTAACTCATAATTTAGTTTATTTAGTAATGGAGTACTGACTGAATTGCAACTATCCATGTTAAATTTATTTAAAATTCTTTTTACATATGAAGCTTGACTCAAATATATATATATAGTTAAATATCCGCAACTCGATTTTAAGTTTTTAAAAAAAAACACTTTTATTTTACAAACTTAAATATCTTTATGTCACACGATTTAAATGAATTCCCCGACTTGACTTTCGGTCTGCTTGTCTCAAACGGAACTGATCTCTCTGCTGCTGGCTAGTTTCCATGAGCCC
>NW_020825719.1:0-81150 GCF_003286085.1 Drosophila persimilis
GGTTCTATATAAGTGCAGGTGCCATATAGTTGCGGAGGTTCCACTTTTTTGGGGCTATATTGCCATATTGGTGCTGATGCCCAAACTATGCGATCCTGCCACATTTCCTGGAGCGTGGATGCTATATAGGTGCGGTGGTTCAGTATACATGCCAGTGCTGGATAGGGAAGGGTTCTATATAAGTGCAGGTGCCATATAGTTGCGGAGGTTCCACTTTTTTGGGGCTATATGCCATATTGGTGCTTATGCCCAAAATATGCGATCCTGCCACATTTCCTGGAGCGTGGATGCTATATAGGTGCGGTGGTTCAGTATACATGCCAGTGCTGGATAGGGAAGGGTTCTATATAAGTGCAGGTGCCATATAGTTGCGGAGGTTCCACTTTTTTGGGGCTATATTGCCATATTGGTGCTTATGCCCAAAATATGCGATCCTGCCACATTTCCTGGAGCGTGGATGCTATATAGGTGCGGTGGTTCAGTATACATGCCAGTGCTGGATAGGGAAGGGTTCTATATAAGTGGAGGTGCCATATAGTTGCAGAGGTTTCACTTTTTGGGGCTATATTGCCATATTGGTGCTTATGCCCAAATATGCGATCCTGCCACATTTCCTGGAGCGTGGATGCTATATAGTGCGTGGTTCAGTATACATGCCAGTGCTGATAGGGAAGGGTTCTATATAAGTGCAGGTGCCATATAGTTGCGGAGTTCCACTTTTTTGAGGCTAGAGTGCCATATTGGTGCTAGTTCCCAAGATGTGCGATCCTGCCACATTTCCTGGAGCGTGGAGGCTATATAGGTGCGGTGGTTCAGTATACATGCCAGTGCTGGATAGGGAAGGGGTTCTATATAAGTGCAGGTGCCATATACTTAGCGGAGGTTCCACCTTTTTGGGGCTATATTGCCATATTGGTGCTTATGCCCAAGATGTGCGATCCTGCCACATTTCCTGGAGCGTGGGTGCTATATAGGTGCGGTGGTTCAGTATACATGCCAGTGCTGGATAGGGAAGGGTTCTATATAAGTGCAGGTGCCATATAGTTGCGGATGGTTCCACTTTTTTGGGGCTATATTGCCATATTGGTGCTTATGCCCAAGATGTGCGATCCTGCCACATTTCCTGGAGCGTGGATGCTATATAGGTGCGGTGGTTCAGTATACATGCCAGTGCTGGATAGGGAAGGGTTCTATATAAGTGCAGGTGCCATATAGTTGCGGAGGTTCCACTTTTTTGGGGCTATATTGCCATATTGGTGCTTATGCCCAAGATGTGCGATCCTGCCACATTCCTGGAGCGTGGATGCTATATAGGTGCGGTGGTTCAGTATACATGCCAGTGCTGGATAGGGAAGGGTTCTATATAAGTGCAGGTGCCATATAGTTGCGGAGTTCCACTTTTTGAGGCTAGAGTGCCATATGGGTGCTAGTTTCCCAAGATGTGCGATCCTGCCACATTTCCTGGAACGTGGGGGCTATATAGGTGCGGTGGTTCAGTATACATGCCAGTGCTGGATAGGGAAGGGTTCTATATAAGTGCAGGTGCCATATACTAGCGGAGGTTCCACTTTTTTGGGGCTATATTGCCATATTGGTGCTTATGCCCAAGATGACGGATCCTGCCACATTTCCTGGAGCGTGGATGCTATATAGGTGCGGTGGTTCAGTATACATGCCAGTGCTGGATAGGGAAGGGTTCTATATAAGTGCAGAAGCCATATAGTTGCGGAGGTTCCACTTTTTTGGGGCTATATTGCCCATATTGGTGCTTATGCCCAAGATGTGCGATCCTGCCACATTTCCTAGAGCGTGGATGCTATATAGGTGCGGTGGTTCAGTATACATGCCAGTGCTGGATAGGGAACGGTTCTATATAAGTGCAGGTGCCATATAGTTGCAGAGGTTTCACTTTTTTGGGGCTATATTGCCATATTGGAGCTTATGCCCAAATATGCGATCCTGCCACATTTCCTGGAGCGTGGATGCTATATAGGTGCGGTGGTTCAGTATACATGCCAGTTGCTGGATAGGGAAGGGTTCTATATAAGTGCAGAAGCCATATAGTTGCGGAGGTTCCACTTTTTTGGGGCTATATTGCCATATTGGTGCTTATGCCCAAGATGTGCGATCCTGCCACATTTCCTAGAGCGTGGATGCTATATAGGTGCGGTGGTTCAGTATACATGCCAGTGCTGGATAGGGAACGGTTCTATATAAGTGCAGGTGCCATATAGTTGCAGAGTTTCACTTTTTTGGGGCTATATTGCCATATTGGAGCTTATGCCCAAAATATGCGATCCTGCCACATTTCCTGGAGCGTGGATGCTATATAGGTGCGGTGGTTCAGTATACATGCCAGTGCTGGATAGGGAAGGGTTCTGTATAAGTGCAGGTGCCATATAGTTGCGGAGGTTCCACTTTTTTATGGGCTAGAGTGCCATATTGTTGCTTATGCCCAAAATATGCGATTCTGCCAAATTTCCTAGAGCGTGGGTGATATATAGGTGCGGTGATTCAATATACATGCAAGTTCTGTATAGGGAAGGTTTCTATATAAGTGCAGGTGTCATATAATTTCGGAGGTTACACTTTTTTTAGGGCTATATTGCCATATTGCTGCTTATGCCCAAAATATGCGATTCTGCCAAATTTCCTAGAGCGTGGGTGATATATAGGTGCGGTGATTCAATATACATGCAAGTGCTGTATAGGGACGGGTTCTATATAAGTGCAGGTGCCATATAGTTGCGGAGGTTCCACTTTTTTGGGGCTATATTGCCATATTGGTGCTGATGCCCAAACTATGCGATCCTGCCACATTTCCTGGAGCGTGGATGCTATATAGGTGCGGTGGTTCAGTATACATGCCAGTGCTGGATAGGGAAGGGTTCTATATAAGTGCAGGTGCCATATAGTTGCGGAGGTTCCACTTTTTTGGGGCTATATTGCCATATTGGTGCTTATGCCCAAAATATGCGATCCTGCCACATTTCCTGGAGCGTGGATGCTATATAGGTGCGGTGGTTCAGTATACATGCCAGTGCTGGATAGGGAAGGGTTCTATATAAGTGCAGGTGCCATATAGTTGCGGAGGTTCCACTTTTTTGGGGCTATATTGCCATATTGGTGCTTATGCCCAAAATATGCGATCCTGCCACATTTCCTGGAGCGTGGATGCTATATAGGTGCGGTGGTTCAGTATACATGCCAGTGCTGGATAGGGAAGGGTTCTATATAAGTGGAGGTGCCATATAGTTGCAGAGGTTTCACTTTTTTGGGGCTATATTGCCATATTGGTGCTTATGCCCAAAATATGCGATCCTGCCACATTTCCTGGAGCGTGGATGCTATATAAGTGCGGTGGTTCAGTATACATGCCAGTGCTGGATAGGGAAGGGTTCTATATAAGTGCAGGTGCCATATAGTTGCGGAGTTCCACTTTTTTGAGGCTAGAGTGCCATATTGGTGCTAGTTCCCAAGATGTGCGATCCTGCCACATTTCCTGGAACGTGGGGGCTATATAGGTGCGGTGGTTCAGTATACATGCCAGTGCTGGATAGGGAAGGGTTCTATATAAGTGCAGGTGCCATATACTAGCGGAGGTTCCACTTTTTTGGGGCTATATTGCCATATTGGTGCTTATGCCCAAGATGTGCGATCCTGCCACATTTCCTGGAGCGTGGGTGCTATATAGGTGCGGTGGTTCAGTATACATGCCAGTGCTGGATAGGGAAGGGTTCTATATAAGTGCAGGTGCCATATAGTTGCGGAGGTTCCACTTTTTTGGGGCTATATTGCCATGTTGGTGCTTATGCCCAAGATGTGCGATCCTGCCACATTTCCTGGAGCGTGGATGCTATATAGGTGCGGTGGTTCAGTATACATGCCAGTGCTGGATAGGGAAGGGTTCTATATAAGTGCAGGTGCCATATAGTTGCGGAGGTTCCACTTTTTTGGGGCTATATTGCCATATTGGTGCTTATGCCCAAGATGTGCGATCCTGCCACATTTCCTGGAGCGTGGATGCTATATAGGTGCGGTGGTTCAGTATACATGCCAGTGCTGGATAGGGAAGGGTTCTATATAAGTGCAGGTGCCATATAGTTGCGGAGTTCCACTTTTTTGAGGCTAGAGTGCCATATTGGTGCTTATGCCCAAAATATGCGATCCTGCCACATTTCCTGGAGCGTGGATGCTATATAGGTGCGGTGGTTCAGTATACATGCCAGTGCTGGATAGGGAAGGGTTCTATATAAGTGCAGGTGCCATATAGTTGCGGAGGTTCCACTTTTTTGGGGCTATATTGCCATATTGGTGCTTATGCCCAAAATATGCGATCCTGCCACATTTCCTGGAGCGTGGATGCTATATAGGTGCGGTGGTTCAGTATACATGCCAGTGCTGGATAGGGAAGGGTTCTATATAAGTGGAGGTGCCATATAGTTGCAGAGGTTTCACTTTTTTGGGGCTATATTGCCATATTGGTGCTTATGCCCAAAATATGCGATCCTGCCACATTTCCTGGAGCGTGGATGCTATATAAGTGCGGTGGTTCAGTATACATGCCAGTGCTGGATAGGGAAGGGTTCTATATAAGTGCAGGTGCCATATAGTTGCGGAGTTCCACTTTTTTGAGGCTAGAGTGCCATATTGGTGCTAGTTCCCAAGATGTGCGATCCTGCCACATTTCCTGGAACGTGGGGGCTATATAGGTGCGGTGGTTCAGTATACATGCCAGTGCTGGATAGGGAAGGGTTCTATATAAGTGCAGGTGCCATATACTAGCGGAGGTTCCACTTTTTTGGGGCTATATTGCCATATTGGTGCTTATGCCCAAGATGTGCGATCCTGCCACATTTCCTGGAGCGTGGGTGCTATATAGGTGCGGTGGTTCAGTATACATGCCAGTGCTGGATAGGGAAGGGTTCTATATAAGTGCAGGTGCCATATAGTTGCGGAGGTTCCACTTTTTTGGGGCTATATTGCCATATTGGTGCTTATGCCCAAGATGTGCGATCCTGCCACATTTCCTGGAGCGTGGATGCTATATAGGTGCGGTGGTTCAGTATACATGCCAGTGCTGGATAGGGAAGGGTTCTATATAAGTGCAGGTGCCATATAGTTGCGGAGGTTCCACTTTTTTGGGGCTATATTGCCATATTGGTGCTTATGCCCAAGATGTGCGATCCTGCCACATTTCCTGGAGCGTGGATGCTATATAGGTGCGGTGGTTCAGTATACATGCCAGTGCTGGATAGGGAAGGGTTCTATATAAGTGCAGGTGCCATATAGTTGCGGAGTTCCACTTTTTTGAGGCTAGAGTGCCATATGGGTGCTAGTTCCCAAGATGTGCGATCCTGCCACATTTCCTGGAACGTGGGGGCTATATAGGTGCGGTGGTTCAGTATACATGCCAGTGCTGGATAGGGAAGGGTTCTATATAAGTGCAGGTGCCATATACTAGCGGAGGTTCCACTTTTTTGGGGCTATATTGCCATATTGGTGCTTATGCCCAAGATGACGGATCCTGCCACATTTCCTGGAGCGTGGATGCTATATAGGTGCGGTGGTTCAGTATACATGCCAGTGCTGGATAGGGAAGGGTTCTATATAAGTGCAGAAGCCATATAGTTGCGGAGGTTCCACTTTTTTGGGGCTATATTGCCATATTGGTGCTTATGCCCAAGATGTGCGATCCTGCCACATTTCCTAGAGCGTGGATGCTATATAGGTGCGGTGGTTCAGTATACATGCCAGTGCTGGATAGGGAACGGTTCTATATAAGTGCAGGTGCCATATAGTTGCAGAGGTTTCACTTTTTTGGGGCTATATTGCCATATTGGAGCTTATGCCCAAAATATGCGATCCTGCCACATTTCCTGGAGCGTGGATGCTATATAGGTGCGGTGGTTCAGTATACATGCCAGTGCTGGATAGGGAAGGGTTCTGTATAAGTGCAGGTGCCATATAGTTGCGGAGGTTCCACTTTTTTATGGGCTAGAGTGCCATATTGTTGCTAGTGCCCAAGATGTGCGATCCTGCCACATTTCCAGGAGCGTGGGGGCTATATAGGTGCGGTGGTTCAGTATACATGCCAGTGCTGGATAGGGAAGGGTTCTATATAAGTGCAGGTGCCATATAGTTGCGGAGGTTCCACTTTTTTGGGGCTATATTGCCATATTGGTGCTTATGCCCAAGATGTGCGATCCTGCCACATTTCCTGGAGCGTGGGTGCTATATAGGTGCGGTGGTTTGGTATACATGCCAGTGCTGGATAGGAAAGGGTTCTATATAAGTGCAGGTGCCATATAGTTGCAGAGGTTTCACTTTTTTGGGGCTATATTGCCATATTGGTGCTTATGCCCAAAATATGCGATCCTGCCACATTTCCTGGAGCGTGGATGCTATATAAGTGCGGTGGCTCAGTATACATGCCAGTGCTGGATAGGGAAGGGTTCTATATAAGTGGAGAAGCCATATAGTTGCGGAGGTTCCACTTTTTTATGGCTATATTGCCATATTGGTGCTTATGCCCAAGATGTGCGATCCTGCCACATATCCTGGAGCGTGGGTGCTATATAGGTGCGGTGGTTCAGTATACATGCCAGTGCTGGATAGGGAAGGGTTCTATATAAGTGCAGGTGCCATATAGTTGCGGAGGTTCCACTTTTTTGGGGCTATATTGCCATATTGGTGCTTATGCCCAAAATATACGATCCTGCCACATTTCCTGGAGCGTGGATGCTATATAGGTGCGGTGGTTCAGTATACATGCCAGTGCTGGATAGGGAAGGGTTCTATATAAGTGGAGAAGCCATATAGTTGCGGAGGTTCCACTTTTTTATGGCTATATTGCCATATTGGTGCTTATGCCCAAGATGTGCGATCCTGCCACATTTCCTGGAGCGTGGGTGCTATATAGGTGCGGTGGTTCAGTATACATGCCAGTGCTGGATAGGGAAGGGTTCTATATAAGTGCAGGTGCCATATAGTTTTCTGAGTTCCACTTTTTTGAGGCTAGAGTGCCGTATTGGATTTCCTGGAGCGTGGGTGCTATATAGGTGCGGTGGTTCAGTATACATGCCAGTGCTGGATAGGGAAGGGTTCTATATAAGTGCAGGTGCCATATAGTTGCGGAGGTTCCACTTTTTTGGGGCTATATTGCCATATTGGTGCTTATGCCCAAAATATACGATCCTGCCACATTTCCTGGAGCGTGGATGCTATATAGGTGCGGTGGTTCAGTATACATGCCAGTGCTGGATAGGGAAGGGTTCTATATAAGTGCAGGTGCAATATAGTTGCGGAGGTCCCACTTTTTTGGGGCTATATATCCATATTGGTGCTTACGCCCAAAATATGCAATCCTGCCAAATTTCCTAGAGCGTGTAACGTGCAACCACGATGTAGGCGAGATGGTCCTCTCAGCTTGAAGCGGCACGCTGTCAATTTTCCGGCTACTGGCTCGTCGGCCACGAGTGTGGTGTTCTTGTATATTTGCTCCTAAGCTGAGGCCTACCCTATTATTATTTTACATTTAATGCGTGTCAATAAGCCATTTGCAACCGGACGGAAAGCACAACACCTAAAACGAAAGACGATGACTGCACTGGTGAACGGACAACGAAAAGAATTCCTCAGCTGTTCATGAGGAGAGATGTTCGCCCACCCTACCTTGGTCTTGTTGTGCCCGATACCACATGATTTGTCACAAGACCCTTATATTATGCGAGACCTACAGGGGCTTGCTGCAGGAGATCAAACACTATTGCTTCTACTCACACATTATAACGTTTATTCATTGCTTATGACTAAAATTTGTGATCCCCAGTAACTTAATGTACTCATTAGCTTCTCCCTTCCCCGAGTATTGGCTACGACTTAATTGTAAATAATTTGAGTAAAGTACTGTAAATAAATAAGAAGTTTAGGCTAGATATGAGAGAGAACAGATGATTTGAATAGGAGTGAAAGCAAAAGAGATGTAAGAAAACTTTATGTGAGCATTCGGTGGGCATAGCGATCCACCAAAAGAGAAGGTGTAATGTACGAGAGGCGTAGGGAAAAGAATCAAGAGGTGAACTTTTTGATGCCCTCTCTTTTCATCCCCTTAATTGGGTGCGCTCCCGTGGCGAACTTTCATACTTTTATATATTTTTCGAACTTTCATATATTTTATTTATTCAATTAAAACGACTTACAGGAACCTCCATCGACGAAGCGCTTCCGATTTGGGCCCCTGAAAAGTTTGAAAAAAAAAGAAGAACACACACAATTCGCGGCTTTCCCATGGGTGGCCGCAAGGTAAAGTTTGGCGCCTTTGTGGTCTTACACTCACTGCAATTATTCACATAAGCTTTGACGTCGTTAACCAATCCTGGCCAAAAGTAGTACCTACGGACGCGCTCCAAGGTCTTGTGAATACCCCCATGCGAGGCTAACGGATCATCATGTGACTGTTTTAAGATCTCGCCGATCAATTCCTTAGGCACCCATAATTTCCAAGCAAACGAGTCATGAAGTAAGTCGCCATTCGCATGCTCAGCTCTCCGGTAAACTAAGTTGTCGACCACTTTTACGTCTGGCAATCGTTCCTGGTTGCTCTTTACCCGCTCCACCAATTCAAGATACCCTACCGCTCTGAAGTGAGGAGAATCTAGATCCACCAGAAGCCCATTACTCTTGTCTATTGCTGCGATCTCATCCTAGTGAACCCTTGACAATGCATCTGGGACTATGTACTGGGTTCCCTTTCGGTGCTCGATGCTAAATCGGAAACCTTGCAATTTTAGTGCCCATCGAGCTAACCTCGAGTGCAGATCATTTTGGGACATCAACCACTTCAGTGAGGCATGATCCGTTATCACGGTGAATTGATGACCTTCGACATAAGCTCTGAACTTTTTAATGCACACTAAGGCCGCCAGGCACTCTAGCTCGGTCACTGTATAATTGCGCTGGGCTTTATTCAGCTTTTTAGACACGAAAGCTATCGGCATCTCATCCCCTTCTTCCGTCTTTTGGACTAGTACACCCCCTACTCCCGTATTGCTCGCGTCGCAATGTATATAGAAGGGCTTTCCAAAGTCAGGACTTCTTAAAACTGGCGCCTTGCACAGCGTTTCTTTCAATTTTTCAAAGGCCTCTATTCCATCCTGGGACATGACGAATTTTTTTTTCTGTTTTAGCAAGTCTGTTAGAGGGGCGGATAGTGAAGCAAAATCATGTATAAATTTCCTATACCACCCGGCCATTCCAAGGAAGCTCCTCAGGGCTCGGAGAGTTCTTGGGAGCGGAAACTTAGTAATGGCGGAAATCTTTTCCGGGTCTGTTTTAATGCCGCCTTTGCCAATTACGTGACCTAGATATTTTACGGATCTCCTACAGAATCTGCTCTTCTCTATATTTATGGTCAGCCCTGCGTGACGGATGTGTTCTGCCACCGAACGCAGTACCTCAAGATGCGAGGGAAATGTGTCTGAAATGACCAGCAGGTCATCTAAGTAGACAAAAACTTGATTTCGGAGAGCTGCGGGTATTACCTTATCCATGAGTCTGGACATGGTTTGTGAGGCGTTGCATAAACCAAAAGGCATGACCTTGTATTGGTACAACGGCCTCCCTGGTATGGTGAACGCAGTCTTGTCTCTCGACGCCACCTCCAAAGGTATTTGCCAAAATGCATCTTTCAAGTCCAGGCTAGTTACATATTCTGCCTTGGGCAATCTACTCAAGATGCCATCAATCTGGGGCAACGGGTACGCATCTTTTTCTGTCACCGCGTTTACTTTTCGACTGTCTAGACAAAGACGAGCTTTCCCAGGCTTTTGGACCAGCACCACCGGAGAAGACCAAGCGCTTCCTGACTCCTCAAGCACCCCTAATCTCAGCATCCTATCAACTTCCCCGTACAGCAATTTCTCAACAGCCGGTGAGACTGAGAAATGTCTCTGCTTTACGGGCTTCGCATTCCCCACATCGATGGTATGACAAAGCATATCTGTCCTTCCCAGACCCGACACAGCGAAGGATGGAAATAGGGAAATCACCTGGTTTAACGCCGCCTCCTGAGCAGAAGTAAGTGTATGAACATCAGAACTCTCGCAAATTTCGGAAATCTTCCATTCGGACGGTAATAATTCAAAAAGGGACCAAAAATCAATACCTAAATATAAATCTTGACTTAAATTAGGAATTATGAATAGCTCTATGTTTTTAGACTCCCCGCGGTACTCTATCTTAGTTGTTAACTTTCCTACTATTTGATGCTTCTTTCCATCAGCCGTAAAAGCATTGGACGACACCAATTTAAATGGCTTCTTACTGCATACTACCTCCTTTGCCAATTGACCACCCACGCAACTCATTCCGGCGCCGGTATCTAGCAATCCTACTACGGTTCTATCAAGCAACTTGACTTCGGCATAAGGCCTCTTATCTCCCTCCTTTTTCCTTATCTCATTAATACATTTGAGAGATTTAAAATGGGCCTTGATCCTACGTGCATTTCTAGTTAGTCTCCTTGACTTAACAATTTCCACTGGAGGTGCTAACTTCTTACCCTCTATCAAATTCATATGCCATCCCACTATCGGTGGTTTCGCCTCCCCAAAATCCCGAGAAGGCTCTCCTTGCGTTTCGCCACTTGCTACATCTAGTCCTGTTTCGCCGACCCCCTCTGCGGAACACTGGTCAGCCGACGAGACTCTGCCGTGTTCTCCTTGGTGTTTTTTTGACATTTTTTGCAAGATGGCTTATACGTGTTTGGCGCTCCGCAGCCAAAGCAGAATATTTTCCGTTTAGCTACGCAGTCGTGGTAACGGTGCCCTTCTTTTCGACAATTCCAACACATCAAGGATAAAGCTGCTATCTCCTCCCCAAACTCCGATTCCGAGAATTCTTCCGCATCCTCTCCCAAGGCTTCGTCCACTAGCTCCGAGATTTGCTTTCGTAATGGAGCAGGTTTTTGATAGCCATGAGTCCGACGCACCTCTTCCATAAAACATTCTCGCCTCCGACATATATCCCGTAGTGCTTCTATTGAGTCTATTTTTTGATTCAGGATTTCATGTTGTATTTCCGGCCGCAAGTTTCGGCGAACGATCTCGACCAAAGTTTTATGAGAAAGAGGCTGCTCTAACCTGTCAGTGAGCTTTTGGATTGCGTCAAAAAATACCTCAAAAGTCTCTTTTTCTCTTTGTTTCCTATCGCGAATCATCTGTGTAATGTCTACGTCCGTCCGGGAATCTCTGAACTGCTTCCTCAACGCTTCACACAGATCCATCCACCGCACTGAGCCAGCTGTCTTGTGATACCTCCAATAAAAATCAGATGCTTTCCCTTCAAACAGAGTGTTTGCATTGTTGCACAACAGCATAAAGTTCCCTTCCAACGTTTGATGGGTAAGGGCCTCTACTCGGTATATAAATGAATCCACGCTTATGGAGTCTGAGGCTCCCGAAAAGCGAAGCTTCCAATTATTCATTATATGACCCACCATGTCAGGTCTCTGAGCTAAATCAGATGCTGCTGATCTAGAGAGCGAAGTCCGGAGTGGAGGGGTGTAAACTGCGCCAAGCTTCCCCTCGGGAATTTCTAGCAATTGGTCCAAAGAAGCGTTCATATTCAGGCTCCCTACTGACGGCTGCGGAATTTGCGCATTAGAAGCTAAACGAGCTTCTACAGTGGTACTTATCATTTGAGACATCTTCTCCGTCAGGTGGATAAGTAATTCATTCTGCATACCCCTAATAGCCGCCGTGATCTCCCTAGACACTTGATTTGAATTAGCCGCTTGATTTGAAGTAGACGCTTGACTTGAAGTAGACGCTTGACCCTCCGACCCCGCTTGGGATTGCTTACTGCCTCCCGCGAGAACTGACTTTGTCTGCTGTCTAGTCTTGCCAGGCACCAGAGGAGGCTGACCAGCCGTTGGGGCACTACAAACCGCATTGCAAACTGGACATGTTGTTTGGGTCCTAAGGTATGTTCGCATGCATGTTTTATGGAATTCATGCTGACAAGGAGTTCTATAAACATCTTCGGGGGCCATTGTGACTTTGCACAGCCTGCAACAGATTGCTGAGGCGCTTGCCCCTTCATCATCAGACCGATCCAAGCCCATCTTTCTTCTTATAGGTGTTTACTAAAAAAACTATCTGCTTAACTCGGAAAGGTTATGTATGTTTTCTTATATATATGTAATAAGGAAAATTTAAAAGTGAAATGAAATTTGAATATTAATTAAACAAAAAAAACTTTCAACTCAACAGTTTCAAATAAAAAAATATTACAAAAAAATTCTAATGGTTTGATCTCCCAGCTAGCCTGGCTCCCTGCAGAGCCTCTCTTAATTGTCCGAATTATTTCACCAAGTACAGCTAAAGAGGAAAATACTTTCTGGCAAGTTAGAACACCTAGGCCGTGGGCAGTGGTAATTCTAAATTCTGCGCACCTGCGTCCAACAGCGCTTATAGAAGCAGTGATCCAAACTGCCAAACAAAGATAAGACAAAGCAATCTGAGGCAATTAATAAAATGATCCGTGGTCAGGAGTGCACTTAAGCTAAATGCATCACCAGTGATTCCAAGACGGTTCAGTTTTCCCTTGGTCCCTCAGGCATAAAGTTGAGTAGCACTTACAGCGCAGACTGAAATGACATGGACAACAGATAGCTTCTTAAAGCTATTCTAGTAGTATTCCTATTAATCACGACAATCAGGCTATTTGTACAGAAATAAGTCAAACTCACTCAGAGCCCTTAGAATCGTGGCCCGGAAACATACCCTGGGGCTTAGTTTTCTATCGGTATTCCAAAGATCCGTAAGAGAACTGAATGAAAGCGGAAATGATTTGGGTTTCTTTGTCTTCAATAAAGACATCGAACAGTCGATGGAAGGAAAATTTAAAAAGTGAAGGTTTGTTTTAGGTCATTGTTCGTGAACCACACCCCTAAGTACAAATTGTAATAATTCCCACCTAACAGTGAGGCCCCACGTTGGGCGCCAAAAATAATAATAAATGTAACGTGCAACCACGATGTAGGCGAGATGGTCCTCTCAGCTTGAAGCGGCACGCTGTCAATTTTCCGGCTACTGGCTCGTCGGCCACGAGTGCTCCTAAGCTGAGGCCTACCCTATTATTATTTTACATTTAATGCGTGTCAATAAGCCATTTGCAACCGGACGGAAAGCACAACACCTAAAACGAAAGACAATGACTGCACTGGTGAACGGACAACGAAAAGAATTCCTCAGCTGTTCATGAGGAGAGATGTTCGCCCACCCTACCTTGGTCTTGTTGTGCCCGATACCACATGATTTGTCACAAGACCCCTTATATTATGCGAGACCTACAGGGGCTTGCTGCAGGAGATCAAACACTATTGCTTCTACTCACACATTATAACGTTTATTCATTGCTTATGACTAAAATTTGTGATCCCCAGTAACTTAATGTACTCATTAGCTTCTCCCTTCCCCGAGTATTGGCTACGACTTAATTGTAAATAATTTGAGTAAAGTACTGTAAATAAATAAGAAGTTTAGGCTAGATATGAGAGAGAACAGATGATTTGAATAGGAGTGAAAGCAAAAGAGATGTAAGAAAACTTTATGTGAGCATTCGCTGGGCATAGCGATCCACCAAAAGAGAAGGTGTAATGTACGAGAGGCGTAGGGAAAAGAATCAAGAGGTGAACTTTTTGATGCCCTCTCTTTTCATCCCCTTAATTGGGTGCGCTCCCGTGGCGAACTTTCATACTTTTATATATTTTTCGAACTTTCATATATTTTATTTATTCAATTAAAACGACTTACAGGAACCTCCATCGACGAAGCGCTTCCGATTTGGGCCCCTGAAAAGTTTGAAAAAAAAAAAGAAGAACACACACAATTCGCACACACAAAAAAATGAGATGATGACCGAGTGGCTCAGGCAGATCGAGTTAATTTTAACGGTGATTGTCTATCTCTTTTCTTCCCGTCCCTCACGCCGCCTTACATTCCTCTGCGCTCAGTTTTACATTCCTCTGTGCAGATCAGCGGCGCTTATCGGGCACCGGTATGTGGGGGCTCGCCCGCAGCGGCAAAGTTAGGTGGAGAGAGATAGAAAGGGATAGAGAGCTAAAGAAGCCTAAATGAAGAGGGAGAATAAAATAACCCGGGTATTGATGCTTAGTGCATATGACTACGATCCGTTATTTGTTTCTTATATTTGCTATTTTTTTTTTTTTTTTGTTATTTTGAACTGGGCTGGCCTTCTGTGAGAACACTTTTTTTTCCTTTGCCTCCTCCCCTGCGCACGGGGTATGGACGCATACGCGGAGCGATGAACAAGCCGACGCGGCTGCCGTCTGCCGGGCACTAGTTGGCCTCTCCTCTCTGGCTCGCCGAATTGCTCCAAGGCGACGACCCAAAGCTCCGGCGAATTTCTACGAATTTCAGCTGGCGGTCGTGGAAGACGAGCCTCCTCCAATTTAAGACCTATGGTAATTTGCACCCACAGAACACCTTTATACACTTTCGCTAGGCTGTCTTTTTTCCACAACTTACCCAAACGGGTGACCCGTCGAAAGGGTGTATCGAAGAGGTTTCACTAATCACCGCCTCACTGCCTGGGCTACTTTTCACTTGTTATTGTATTTAGATGGTTTTTCTCTTTTTCTTTCTTTGAATATTCAAATACGGCTGCCACTATAGAGGACACTTGGTGAACAAAATCCAATGCTGTCGACCAGGCTTGGAATCCCGCAATGGCGTCCAATGTCATCTATTTATAGCCTTTCATCTTGTCCGACTTCGACTTCGAACTCGCTCTCCTTTCGACGAGGAAGTCTGACCTGGCTCTGACCCACTCTTTGATCCCAGGCCCTCTTTGCCTCTCGTTAAACGGTGCCTAATTTTCGGCGGACCCCAAAAACCCTAGGCCTCCTCACAGCAGCTACAAGCCTCACCGTACAAGCGTGGGTGCTATATAGGTGCGGTGGTTCAGTATACATGCCAGTGCTGGATAGGGTTCTATATAAGTGCAGGTGCCATATAGTTGCGGAGGTTCCACTTTTTTGGGGCTATATTGCCATATTGGTGCTTATGCCCAAAATATGCGATCCTGCCACATTTCCTGGAGCGTGGATGCTATATAGGTGCGGTGGTTCGGTATACATGCCAGTGCTGGATAGGGTTCTATATAAGTGCAGGTGCCATATAGTTGCGGAGGTTCCACTTTTTTGGGGCTATATTGCCATATTGGTGCTTATGCCCAAAATATGCGATCCTGCCACATTTCCTGGAGCGTGGATGCTATATAGGTGCGGTGGTTCAGTATACATGCCAATGCTGGATAGGGAAGGGTTCTATATAAGTGCAGGTGCCATATAGTTGCGGAGGTTCCACTTTTTTGGGGCTATATTGCCATATTGGTGCTTATGCCCAAAATGTGTGATCCTGCCACATTTCCTGGAGCGTGGGTGCTATATAGGTGCGGTGGTTCAGTATACATGCCAGTGCTGGATAGGGAAGGGTTCTATATAAGTGCAGAAGCCATATAGTTGCGGAGGTTCCACTTTTTTGGGGCTATATTGCCATATTGGTGCTTATGCCCAAGATGTGCGATCCTGCCACATTTCCTGGAGCGTGGGTGCTATATAGGTGCGGTGGTTCAGTATACATGCCAGTGCTGGATAGGGAAGGGTTCTATATAAGTGCAGGTGCCATATAGTTGCGGAGGTTCCACTTTTTTGGGGCTATATTGCCATATTGGTGCTTATGCCCAAGATGTGCGATCCTGCAACATTTCCTGGAGCGTGGGTGCTATATAGGTGCGGTGGTTCAGTATACATGCCAGTGCTGGATAGGGAAGGGTTCTATATAAGTGCAGGTGCCATATAGTTGCGGAGGTTCCACTTTTTTGGGGCTATATTGCCATATTGGTGCTTATGCCCAAAATATGCGATCCTGCCACATTTCCTGGAGCGTGGATGCTATATAGGTGCAGTGGTTCAGTATACATGCCAGTTCTGGATAGGGAAGGGTTCTATATAAGTGCAGGTGCTATATAGTTGCGGAGGTTCCACTTTTTTGGGGCTATATTGCCATATTGGTGCTTATGCCCAAAATATGCGATCCTGTCACATTTCCTGGAGCGTGGATGCTATATAGGTGCGGTGGTTCAGTATACATGCCAGTGCTGGATAGGGAAGGGTTCTATATAAGTGCAGGTGCCATATAGTTGTGGAGGTTCCACTTTTTTGGGGCTATATAGCCATATTGGTGCTTATGCCCAAAATGTGCGATCCTGCCACATTTCCTGGAGCGTGGGTGCTGTATAGGTGCGGTGGTTCAGTATACATGCCAGTGCTGGATAGGGAAGGGTTCTATATAAGTGCAGAAGCCATATAGTTGCGGAGGTTCCACATTTTTGGGGCTATATTGCCATATTGGTGCTTATGCCCAAGATGTGCGATCCTGCCACATTTCCTGGAGCGTGGGTGCTATATAGGTGCGGTGGTTCAGTATACATGCCAGTGCTGGATAGGGAAGGGTTCTATATAAGTGCAGGTGCTATATAGTTGCGGAGGTTCCACTTTTTTGGGGCTATATTGCCATATTGGTGCTTATGCCCAAAATATGCGATCCTGTCACATTTCCTGGAGCGTGGATGCTATATAGGTGTGGTGGTTCAGTATACATGCCAGTGCTGGATAGGGAAGGGTTCTATATAAGTGCAGGTGCCATATAGTTGCAGAGGTTCCACTTTTTTGGGGCTATATAGCCATATTGGTGCTTATGCCCAAAATATGCGATCCTGCCACATTTCCTGGAGCGTGGATGCTATATAGGTACGGTGGTTCAGTATACATGCCAGTGCTGGATAGGGAAGGGTTCTATATAAGTGCAGGTGCCATATAGTTGCGGAGGTTCCACTTTTTTGGGGCTATATTGCCATATTGGTGCTTATGCCCAAAATATGCGATACTGCCACATTTCCTGGAGCGTGGATGCTATATAGTTGCGGTGGTTCAGTATACATGCCAGTGCAGGATAGGGAAGGGTTCTATATAAGTGCAGGTGCCATATAGTTGCGGAGGTTCCACTTTTTTGGGGCTATATTGCCATATTGGTGCTTATGCCCAAAATATGCGATCCTGCCACATTTCCTGGAGCGTGGATGCTATATAGGTGCAGTGGTTCAGTATACATGCCAGTTCTGGATAGGGAAGGGGTCTATATAAGTGCAGGTGCTATATAGTTGCGGAGGTTCCACTTTTTTGGGGCTATATTGCCATATTGGTGCTTATGCCCAAAATATGCGATCCTGTCACATTTCCTGGAGCGTGGATGCTATATAGGTGCGGTGGTTCAGTATACATGCCAGTGCTGGATAGGGAAGGGTTCTATATAAGTGCAGGTGCCATATAGTTGTGGAGGTTCCACTTTTTTGGGGCTATATAGCCATATTGGTGCTTATGCCCAAAATGTGCGATCCTGCCACATTTCCTGGAGCGTGGGTGCTATATAGGTGCGGTGGTTCAGTATACATGCCAGTGCTGGATAGGGAAGGGTTCTATATAAGTGCAGAAGCCATATAGTTGCGGAGGTTCCACATTTTTGGGGCTATATTGCCATATTGGTGCTTATGCCCAAGATGTGCGATCCTGCCACATTTCCTGGAGCGTGGGTGCTATATAGGTGCGGTGGTTCAGTATACATGCCAGTGCTGGATAGGGAAGGGTTCTATATAAGTGCAGGTGCTATATAGTTGCGGAGGTTCCACTTTTTTGGGGCTATATTGCCATATTGGTGCTTATGCCCAAAATATGCGATCCTGTCACATTTCCTGGAGCGTGGATGCTATATAGGTGTGGTGGTTCAGTATACATGCCAGTGCTGGATAGGGAAGGGTTCTATATAAGTGCAGGTGCCATATAGTTGCAGAGGTTCCACTTTTTTGGGGCTATATAGCCATATTGGTGCTTATGCCCAAAATATGCGATCCTGCCACATTTCCTGGAGCGTGGATGCTATATAGGTACGGTGGTTCAGTATACATGCCAGTGCTGGATAGGGAAGGGTTCTATATAAGTGCAGGTGCCATATAGTTGCGGAGGTTCCACTTTTTTGGGGCTATATTGCCATATTGGTGCTTATGCCCAAGATGTGCGATCCTGCCACATTTCCTGGAGCGTGGATGCTATATAGTTGCGGTGGTTCAGTATACATGCCAGTGCAGGATAGGGAAGGGTTCTATATAAGTGCAGGTGCCATATAGTTGCGGAGGTTCCACTTTTTTGGGGCTATTTTGCCATATTGGTGCTTATGCCCAAAATATGCGATCCTGCCACATTTCATGGAGCGTGGATGCTATATAGGTGCGGTGGTTCAGTATACATGCCAGTGCTGGATAGGGAAGGGTTCTATATAAGTGCAGGTGCCATATAGTTGCGGAGTTCCACTCTTTTGGGGCTATATTGCCATATTGGTGCTTATGCCCAAGATGTGCGATCCTGCCACATTTCCTGGAGCGTGGGTGCTATATAGGTGCGGTGGTTCAGTATACATGCCAGTGCTGGATAGGGAAGGGTTCTATATAAGTGCAGGTGCTATATAGTTGCGGAGGTTCCACTTTTTTGGGGCTATATTGCCATATTGGTGCTTATGCCCAAAATATGCGATCCTGTCACATTTCCTGGAGCGTGGATGCTATATAGGTGTGGTGGTTCAGTATACATGCCAGTGCTGGATAGGGAAGGGTTCTATATAAGTGCAGGTGCCATATAGTTGCAGAGGTTCCACTTTTTTGGGGCTATTTTGCCATATTGGTGCTTATGCCCAAAATATGCGATCCTGCCACATTTCATGGAGCGTGGATGCTATATAGGTACGGTGGTTCAGTATACATGCCAGTGCTGGATAGGGAAGGGTTCTATATAAGTGCAGGTGCCATATAGTTGCGGAGGTTCCACTTTTTTGGGGCTATATTGCCATATTGGTGCTTATGCCCAAAATATGCGATCCTGCCACATTTCCTGGAGCGTGGATGCTATATAGGTGCGGTGGTTCGGTATACATGCCAGTGCTGGATAGGGATGGGTTCTATATAAGTGCAGGTGCCATATAGTTAGGAGGTTCCACTTTTTTGGGGCTAGAGTGCCATATTGGTGCTAGTGCCCAAGATGTGCGATCTGTAGTGGCCAGTGAAGCAAACCCAGGTTAAATTCCCTAATAATTTCCCAGATATAAAGCAGATTCAAATCACGCGCCAACTTGATTAGTTCGAACACCAAGGCTTTAAAAACAGCTACTTCGAATATGGAGCTTTAATTGCTCGAATGTTCTTTTTCGTCTCTCGAGACCGAATTCCATGGAAGGGCCCCGTTAAAGCTCGTCTATGCCGCTTAAGCCGACAGCGACGGTGAACACGCGGATCAATTCCATTTTTCTCCCAAAACACTTCGGTTGTGCCTGTGCCAATAGTGCCAAACTCTAGTGGAAGTCCACGTGTCCCTGTATTACATAATACATACCAAATTACATAATTGCAAGTCGGCGGAGAATCGACTAAAAAGCAAGATCAAGCTATATTGTGTGGTGAAAGTGCAAAGTGCTACGTAGAGAAAAAAAAAGAAGAATCTCTTGGTCACTGGAGGTCTGCCGTGCTTTGGCGCTCTCACGCCTAAACCCCCCCCACGCAACCTCCAGTGTCTTATTTTTGGCCGCTTCGAATTACCAGCGTCTCCGTTGTACGGACGATCTGCATCGACTTTTGAATGCCCTCTAATCGTATCTTGCGAGATACAACTCAACATCCTTGATGCGGAATCGACAACGCCTAGGAATTAAAGTGGAAATTTATGTCAGCTGAAATTGTGCAGAAAATGTGAATACCAGATCAGGAATCGGAATCTAGGGTGACCTGTGTCGTGGACAACATGTGATCATCGATTCGTGAGTACGAACATACCCGCGAAATAGCAGGGTATAGCAGCGGTGCAGCGTAATGAAAGGGAGAGCGTGATAACTCACACGCCAAGAGCGAGCTTTTGTTCGAAGAGAATTCGGACATATGCGTGCGTATGCACACACATATAAACGTGCATTAATTTGATCATCGACATTCTCTTTGCTTTGTCTTGTTCTTTTCTTTTGCTTGCATTCTTGTGTTTGCACTTCAATTAAATTTGACTTTAAATGTAAAATCATATAAACATATACATTTATATTAAGGAATATCTTTCCTATAGAATTAATTTCTTTATCTTATGTCTTAAGTTCCTTTCCTAATTAACTCAATGTTAAGCCTTGATTAACTCTGGCAATGTCGGCCAAAATATCATTCTTTAATTCTTTACTATTTTTATATAATTAATATTGTTCCACAGCTACCGAAGCAGTTCATTGGGCCCAACGAGCTCGTCAAGGAAAGTGTTTGAATTTGGTAATGATCATTAGTTTTGTATTGAATGGAAATGTTGACCTTCGTGAGTAAAAAAGCTCAGTTTTGCTATGAATTGTATTTTATATTCTTAAGTTAATGAACCTTTTTGTTAGATATGAATCTTTTGAATCTTGATTAATATAACTATTTTGAATTAACATGAATATGGAATAAATAACCACCATTCTGTCTAAGTACATAATGCCAATGATACATCGAGTGTAATAATGCCGCGGTAGTTACGTTAGGGGCCATGCCAACATCGTTCCACGCATTGCCGAAGGTAGGGAGGGTATAGAGGAACTAGTGATCTCCTACACCTAGGATCACTAAATTAAATACGCGACTACCGGATTCCTTCTTGCCATCTATGCCGACCGGGGATTGATTACATTTGTTTTTTTCTTGTGTTTTGATCAAAGTAGATTCTGTGTAAGTGCACTTAAATTTTTATAATATGGCGAGAACAAGGAAGTATAGGGATAGGAAAGACCCCGACCCCATCCGGCGAGCTGAGCCCAGAGCGCAGTATAGTGCACTAACCCCGATTCCCTTTCCTGCTGAGGCTGCATTGCCAAAAAGATTTAACCAGCCCGGAGCCATAACATTATAAAATGGCGCCCAACGTGGGGCCCGAAGACGAAACGACGTGTTATAATCGTAAAAGGTAGCAAAGATACGATTATTTCCAGATGAGGATAATTCCGAACGGTTGGAGTAACCTTCGTGCTTCACGGTTAAGCTCTGTTAATACATCCATTAGCCTGTTAATTAGAAATTCGGTATATCGTGTAGACGTGTAGTCAGCTTTTGGAATGGAGATTTCAATTCGACTGAGTAGGGATTGGTCTACCAAGAAATGACGGCGTGAACTGTATAGATGTCTGAAGAATATATTTTAGTAGAATAAAGATGTTAGTGCCGTGTATCTGAGCTGTGGAATGTGCGATTGCAATGCAGGATTTTGTATTGATCGACCCAACCAGACGCACGACCACTTTCAACTTTATAGGAACATGACTTGTTCGGTACTTGGAATGGCGGGTCTTAGAGGAACTTTGAGTTCCCGACGAGTATCAAACATAGTCTAATAGGAACCTTTAATATCCATTTAATTCAATAATCATAGAGGCAGAAGAGAGGAGTTACACATCGATGTAGCATTGGCATTTGTGGAAAAGACAGAAAATATAAAATTGATTGAAGAAAAAAAAAATGTAAGAGGAAATATGACCAGTAAGGATAATAGCTTTGAAACTGTAACGCGGAAATAACGCGGACCTTGCAGAGGCAGGAGATTCGAACACTGAAGGAATTCCCCTCGATGCGCTAGGGCCAAGTGGAAGTAGATTTCGAGGTAGAGGCAGAGGCGCTATTCCCAAGTCAAATATAGTAACGAGATCTAAGCAAAGGGAGGGAAATCCTACCCCTACAGACCCAACTAGCCAATCGCTGAATTCATCTAACGCCATGGATAAGAGTGAAATTGTTAATTTGGTAAGGTCAATGATGGGCACACAACAAAAGACGTTGTTGGAGAAGCTAACCGCCCATATAGAGACAGCATTGAGCCATCAGCTGAGTTCGTTTCAATTGAGATCGGGACTTGCGGAGCAGGCTTCGAATTATCAGCCTGTACCAGCAGACGTTAGGAGTAGAGCAAGCCAAGAGGCAGACTTAAGGAACACTAGCAATCGCTCTTCAGTTTCAATTTCACCAGAAAAGGTAGGACATGTTATTCAAAACTGGAAGGTAAAGTTTGACGGTAGTAAGGACGGTCTATCGGCCACAGAATTTATTTACCGGGTACGTTCCTTGACGGCACAGACCCTGGGAAACAATTTCCAGCTGGTTTGCGATCATTTGCACTTATTGTTATCCGCAAAAGCAGGTGATTGGTTCTGGCAGTTCCATCGTAAACATGAAGAGTTCGCGTGGGAGACTTTTTGTCTGACATTTAGGGATAAATATGACGATGCTGCCACTGATGTCGACATATGGCGTAGAATCGCGAAACGAAAGCAAGGGGAAAATGAACCTTTTGATTCCTATCAGAACAGTATAGAAGAGTTGGTGAATAGACTCGAGCGTAGCCTACCAGAATGCGACCTTGTTAAGCTGTTGATTGACAATTCAAAAAGTACACTTCATCACGAGTTACTACATTTGAATATCACTTCGATAAAGAAATTACTTTTAGAGGTTAAAAAGCACGAGCAATTTTATTCGGAACTTCGAAACCCTTCTTACAAAACGCCTTTTGTAAACCGGCGCAACATCTCCGAGATCTCTCCGGAGAGGGAACACCTTGAGGAGCCTGAACCAATAATATCAGCGATCATGCGTAATAAGATGTCCTGCTGGAATTGTGATAAGATAGGGCATAGATGGGATGATTGTGTGGAACCTAGAAGCATATTTTGTTACGGTTGTGGAACCAAGAATGTTTACAAGCCACGTTGCTCTAAGTGCCATCCTTCGGAAAACCGGCTGCGGGATGTGTCAACGAACCTCCTGTAGGCACATCCGTACCAAAACATAGCGAAAGCATCAGTCAGACTATAGATGAGGGTTTAGCTAAAACCGCTATGGACTCAGGATTTTTATCGGATAAACGACCAACTAGATATTTACCCTTACATGTAAGACTGTCAATTTACAAGAAAGCTAGAAATAGGATATTTGGCGATCTTTGTACCATATCAACTACGACAAAATCTAAAAGATCTACCCTTCGATTACGCAAATTTTGGAAAACAGTTGCTAGCACTCGACAATGCTTAATTGCTTCCATATTCAGTACGGGAGATAATCGTCTGTACACTTGGTCCTTCGAGCCGGATTGGGCAGAACCAGCATTATTTCGCACTCGATCGACGTAGGTGATGCTAAGGCGATTAAACAAAGACACTGGCCAATCTCCCCTGCGCGCGAAAAACTTATGTTTTCTGAGGTAGATAATATGTTAGCTCTCGATATCATAGAACCTTCTTGCAGTCCTTGGAGTAGTAATTGTGTTCTTGTTCAAAAAGGTGATAAGGTTCGGTTGTGTTTAGACTCTCGCGAGATCAATAAATACACGAGAAAGGATGCTTACCCCTTACCACATATTGACGGGATCTTAAGCCGCTTACCTCCAGCGCGGTATATAACTGGTCTTGATATGAAACATGCTTTCTGGCAAATACCATTGGACGAGCCATCACGACCGTATACTGCGTTTACCGTTCCGAATCGTCCACTGTACCAATATAAGGTCATGCCATTTGGTCTGACAAATGCACCTCAGACCTTATGCCGCTTAATGGACCATGTCATACCCCCACATTTACGGAATCGAGTTTTTGTATATCTCGATGACTTGCTTGTTCTATCGGATGACTTTGATTCGCACTTGATTCTTTTGCAAGAAATCGCACTATGCTTAAGAAAAGCGAATATTACTATCAACGTTCGAAAATCTAAGTTCTGCATGAGAGAGATTAAATATCTCGGTTTCATAATTTCGGATGGTCAGATCAAGACTGATCCATTTAAGATTCAGGCAATCAACGACTTCCCAATTCCAACAACGGTAAAGCAGTTACGACGGTTTCTCGGTTTATCCGGATGGTATCGACGTTTCGTCGAGAATTATGACTCCGTGAGCTATCCATTGACCGAGATGCTTAAGAAACAGAATACTTCCTTAATATGGAATGAAACCGCAACCAATGCCTTTGAAGAATTGAAACGAAGATTAACATCAGCTCCAATCCTCAGAACTGCTGATTTTTCTAAGAAATTCATCTTATTGTGTGATGCTAGTTCTTTTGGTCTCGGGTGCGTCCTAGCGCAAGAGAATGAAGAAGGCTTCGAAATGCCAATTGGATACATGTCGGTTAAGTTATCCAAAGCTCAACGGAATTATTCCGTTACAGAACTAGAATGTCTAGCAGTTATTAAGGGAATAAGAAATTTCGAGCTTACATAGAAGGCCAGGAATTCTTAGTAATAACTGACCATGCAGCATTGCAGTGGTTGATGCGACAAAAGGATTTGTCTGGAAGGCTCGCGCGATGGGCTATACAGTTACAGGGTTTTGATTTCCGCATTGAACACCGGAAGGGTTCACAAAATGTTATTGCTGACACTCTGTCCAGGCAAAATGAATCGTCAGTAGATGAGTTTATCGATCTAGGGCCGATCATCGATTTAGAGTCCGAGCATTTCACTTCGTTGGAATATCTGGATTTAATTGAACGCATTCAGCAGAACCAAGAGAAACTTCCAGATTTAAAAATAACAGATGGCTATGTATACAAACGCACCGAAGCTTCGATTGGAGATTCTGAATCTGACCACCAGTCGTGGAAATTATGGGTACCCTCTGGCCTAGTCAGTAGTGTTATCAAACAAGCCCATGATTCTCCTAGCGCATCACATGGCGGGATGGGTAAAACCGTTGAAAAACTTAAGAGATACCTGTTCTGGCCCAAGATGTTGGTTCAAATCCGAGAGTACGTGAATAATTGTGTCGTTTGTAAACAGACCAAAAGTCCCAATATAGTATTACGACCACCATTGGGAAAGCCAATGCAATCAGAGAGACCGTTTCAACGACTCTACATGGATCTGTTAGGTCCATACCCTCGTTCAAAGGCAGGGAATATCGGATTATTAATAATCGTGGATCATTGTACAAAATTCCATTTTCTCTGTCCATTGAAACGATTCACTTCCGGAAAGATTTGCGAGTACTTAGAAAATTCCATTTTCTTTACGTTTGGAGTGCCGGAATCCATCTTAACGGACAATGGTTCTCAATTTTGATCAGGATTCTTTGAGGCTTTTCTAACTCGATTTTCAATTAAACATATTTGTACCGCTTTTTATTCGCCTCAAGCGAATGCAAGCGAGCGCTTAAACCGATCGGTTTTGGCGGCTATCCGTGCGTACGTGGGGAAAGATCACACTACCTGGGATCAACGACTGAATGAGATTAACGGTGCTATTCGATCCAGTCTACATACAACCACCGGATATTCTCCTTACTTCCTTACGTTTGGGCAAAACATGATTTTGAATGGCAAGGATTACGAATTGCTCAGGAAACTTAACTTGCTATCAGATGATTCTAGAGTTAATTACCCGATGCTCTGCAGTTGGCAAGGTATGCAGCAAAGGTCAACAATGCAAAGGCTCATGCAACCAACGCGAGGGTATACAATTTGAGGAGTAGAAACATACAATTCAACGTCGGAGATCAGGTTTACGTTCGCAATTTCTCCCAAAGCAACGCGTCTAAACAATTCAGCCATAAATTAGCGCAGGTGTTTGTGACCGCCACAGTAACGAAAAAGCTAGGTCCTGTTTATTACGAATTATCGAACGAGAAAGGAAAGAAAATGGGAGTATATCACGTAAAGGATATTCAAACCCGCTAATTCACTGTCCTTCTTTTCGATTACGATCCCTGTCGATCACTCCGGGACATAATCTGGTGGTGGAGAGTGTAGTGGCCAGTGAAGCAAACCCAGATTAAATTCCCTAATAATTTCCCAGATATAAAGCAGATTCAAATCACGCGCCAACTTGATTAGTTCGAACACCAAGGCTTTAAAAACAGCTACTTCGAATATGGAGCTTTAATTGCTCGAATGTTCTTTTTCGTCTCTCGAGACCGAATTCCATGGAAGGGCCCCGTTAAAGCTCGTCTATGCCGCTTAAGCCGACAGCGACGGTGAACACGCGGATCAATTCCATTTTTCTCCCAAAACACTTCGGTTGTGCCTGTGCCAATAGTGCCAAACTCTAGTGGAAGTCCACGTGTCCCTGTATTACATAATACATACCAAATTACATAATTGCAAGTCGGCGGAGAATCGACTAAAAAGCAAGATCAAGCTATATTGTGTGGTGAAAGTGCAAAGTGCTACGTAGAGAAAAAAAAAGAAGAATCTCTTGGTCACTGGAGGTCTGCCGTGCTTTGGCGCTCTCACGCCTAAACCCCCCCCACGCAACCTCCAGTGTCTTATTTTTGGCCGCTTCGAATTACCAGCGTCTCCGTTGTACGGACGATCTGCATCGACTTTTGAATGCCCTCTAATCGTATCTTGCGAGATACAACTCAACATCCTTGATGCGGAATCGACAACGCCTAGGAATTAAAGTGGAAATTTATGTCAGCTGAAATTGTGCAGAAAATGTGAATACCAGATCAGGAATCGAAATCTAGGGTGACCTGTGTCGTGGACAACATGTGATCATCGATTCGTGAGTACGAACATACCCGCGAAATAGCAGGGTATAGCAGCGGTGCAGCGTAATGAAAGGGAGAGCGTGATAACTCACACGCCAAGAGCGAGCTTTCGTTCGAAGAGAATTCGGACATATGCGTGCGTATGCACACACATATAAACGTGCATTAATTTGATCATCGACATTCTCTTTGCTTTGTCTTGTTCTTTTCTTTTGCTTGCATTCTTGTGTTTGCACTTCAATTAAATTTGACTTTAAATGTAAAATCATATAAACATATACATTTATATTAAGGAATATCTTTCCTATAGAATTAATTTCTTTATCTTATGTCTTAAGTTCCTTTCCTAATTAACTCAATGTTAAGCCTTGATTAACTCTGGCAATGTCGGCCAAAATATCATTCTTTAATTCTTTACTATTTTTATATAATTAATATTGTTCCACAGCTACCGAAGCAGTTCATTGGGCCCAACGAGCTCGTCAAGGAAAGTGTTTGAATTTGGTAATGATCATTAGTTTTGTATTGAATGGAAATGTTGACCTTCGTGAGTAAAAAGGCTCAGTTTTGCTATGAATTGTATTTTATATTCTTAAGTTAATGAACCTTTTGTTAGATATGAATCTTTTGAATCTTGATTAATATAACTATTTTGAATTAACATGAATATGGAATAAATAACCACCATTCTGTCTAAGTACATAATGCCAATGATACATCGAGTGTAATAATGCCGCGGTAGTTACGTTAGGGGCCATGCCAACCTCGTTCCACGCATTGCCGAAGGTAGGGAGGGTATAGAGGAACTAGTGATCTCCTACACCTAGGATCACTATATTAAATACGCGACTACCGGATTCTTTCTTGCCATCTATGCCGACCGGGGATTGATTACATGTGTTTTTTTTCTTGTGTTTTGATCAAAGTAGATTCTGTGTAAGTGCACTTAAATTTTTATAATATGGCGAGAACAAGGAAGTATAGGGATAGGAAAGACCCCGACCCCATCCGGCGAGCTGAGCCCAGAGCGCAGTATAGTGCACTAACCCCGATTCCCTTTCCTGCTGAGGCTGCATTGCCAAAAAGATTTAACCAGCCCGTAGCCATAACATTATAGATCCTGCCACATTTCCTGGAGCGTGGATGCTATATAGGTGCGGTGGTTCAGTATACATGCCAGTGCTGGATAGGGAAGGGTTCTATATAAGTGCAGGTGCCATATAGTTGCGGAGGTTCCACTTTTTTGGGGCTATATTGCCATATTGGTGCTTATGCCCAAAATATGCGATCCTGCCACATTTCCTGGAGCGTGGGTGCTATATAGGTGCGGTGGTTCAGTATACATGCCAGTGCTGGATAGGGAAGGGTTCTATATAAGTGCAGGTGCCATTTAGTTGCGGAGTTCCACTTTTTTGAGGCTAGAGTGCCGTATTGTTGCTAGTGCCCAAGATGTGCGATCCTGCCACATTTCCTGGAGCGTGGATGCTATATAGGTGCGGTGGTTCGGTATACATGCCAGTGCTGGATAGGGATGGGTTCTATATAAGTGCAGGTGCCATATAGTTGCGGAGGTTCCACTTTTTTGGGGCTATATTGCCATATTGGTGCTTATGCCCAAAATATGCGATCCTGCCACATTTCCTGGAGCGTGGGTGCTATATAGGTGCGGTGGTTCAGTATACATGCCAGTGCTGGATAGGGAAGGGTTCTATATAAGTGCAGGTGCCATATATTTGCGGAGGTTCCACTTTTTTAGGGCTATATTGCCATATTGGTGCTTATGCCCAAAATATGCGATCCTGCCACATTTCCTGGAGCGTGGATGCTATATAGGTGCGGTGGTTCAGTAAACATGCCAGTGCTGGATAGGGAAGGGTTCTATATAAGTGCAGGTGCCATATAGTTGCGGAGGTTCCACTTTTTTGGGGCTATATTGCCATATTGGTGCTTATGCCCAAAATATGCGATCCTGCCACATTTCCTGGAGCGTGGATGCTATATAGGTGCGGTGGTTCGGTATACATGCCAGTGCTTTATAGGGAAGGGTTCTATATAAGTGCCGGTGCCATATAGTTGCGGAGGTTCCACTTTTTTGGGGCTATATTGCCATATTGGTGCTTATGCCCAAAATATGCGATCCTGCCACATTTCCTGGAGCGTGGATGCTATATAGGTGCGGTGGTTCAGTATACATGCCAGTGCTGGATAGGGAAGGGTTCTATATAAGTGCAGGTGCTATATAGTGTCGGAGGTTCCACTTTTTTAGGGGCTAGAGTGCCATATTTGTGCTAGTGCCCAAGATGTGCGATCCTGCCACATTTCCTGGAGCGTGGGGGCTATATAGGTGCGGTGGTTCAGTATACATGCCAGTGCTGGATAGGGAAGGGTTCTATATAAGTGCAGGTGCCATATAGTTGCGGAGGTTCCACTTTTTTGGGGCTATATTGCCATATTGGTGCTAATGCCCAAGATGTGCGATCCTGCCACATTTCCTGGAGCGTGGATGCTATATAGGTGCGGTGGTTCAGTATACATGCCAGTGCTGGATAGGGAAGGGTTCTATATAAGTGCGGAAGCCATATAGTTGCGGAGGTTCCACTTTTTTGGGGCTATATTGCCATATTGGTTCTTATGCCCAAGATGTGCGATCCTGCCACATTTCCTGGAGCGTGGGGGCTATATAGGTGCGGTGGTTCAGTATACATGCCAGTGCTGGATAGGTACGGGTTCTATATAAGTGCAGGTGCCATATACTTGCGGAGGTTCCACTTTTTTGGGGCTATATTGCCATATTGGTGCTTATGCCCAAAATTTGCGATCCTGCCACATTTCCTGGAGCGTGGATGCTAAATAGGTGCGGTGGTTCAGTATACATGCCAGTGCTAGATAGGGAAGGGTTCTATCTAAGTGCAGGTGCCATATAGTGTCGGAGGTTCCACTTTTTTAGGGGCTAGAGTGCCATATTGGTGCTAGTGCCCAAGATGTGCGGTCCTGCCACATTTCCTGGAGCGTGGATGCTATATAGGTGCGGTGGTTCAGTATACATGCCAGTGCTGGATAGTGTAGTGGCCAGTTGTGACTCTAAAACTCCAGCGAACAGTTTGGGAAGTATTGCCCTCGCATTCAACATTAACTCTTCCTCTTTTTAAAACAAGATAAGAGATTGATTATAAGAGAGAAGTAGTTAAAGCTTTCACTGAAGAGCTTAAGATCTAATTGAGAGAAGCAGCGTGGTTCTGTGGGAGTTATGTTTTAAAGCTTCACTAGAAATCGTACGATTTCTCCGTTAGTCGTGGAAGCTATGTGTAAGCTTTGCTTAGCATCGTATGATTTCCCCGTTGGTTGTGGAAGGTAACGTTCCGATCGCAAGGGCTAATGCTAGTGATAAAACTTCTAGATGGATCATTGCTTTAGTGAAGCTGTACGAACTCGGAGGTATTTTTTTTTATGCAAATATATATATATATCCAGTGAATTTGAAAACGTTGTGCAATCAAACACGTGCCAATTAAATTGAAGTTCTGGTGGATTGTATTATTCGGTTTGGTTTAAAGAAGACAAGAGGTATTTGAATCGTACAATAGTGAAACAGTTTTAACAGTCTCGTATCCTAGGACTGGAAATCTTACTACGTTCGACATCGGGAAAGAGAAAAAGTACCAATTGACCCCCTCAATAACGAAGTCGTCAAAGTCCATCGAATTCTTAGTAGTTCTGGGAAAGACCTCGGATTTCCCAGGGACCAGCATCTACATAAACCAACGATAACTACAACCGAATAAACTAGCAAAAGCCGCCCGAAGATATACTAGAGTGAAACTTGAAGTTATGTGGATGCATACTTAAACTGATGTACTTCTTGGAGTAAGACGACAAGAATGGTCTTCTTGCGAATTCGGAGAAACTAATATGCCGCACTCGTCACCCTTCTCGCTTACGAGTTAAGCGCGCGGCTAAAGCTTTCGCACGTAGTTTCTTCGTTGTGTGTGTAGTAGTTTCCAAACTGGGGAAATAAAAACATTATTCTGCTGCGATCCACACTGCCGTCTAACAGTCGTCGTATCAAAATGTACCAAAGTATCAATTTTGAGTCTCTTTATGAGGTTTTCCATTTTCTTTGTTTTATTAAAGATTAAATTCCGTACTAGCTATTCATCTTAGTTCTGTATTGTATAGACGTTAAGAGAAAAACAAACAATGTATATAATGACCCATAATTGAAATCAGCGCAAGTGAAAGCCACATAGTTTTAAGATCAGCCGTTAAGTTGCAAATCGTCGTCGAACTGGTATGGAAATGATAAAATCGGTGTTTCATCCGAATTAGAAGTGAAGACATGTATATTCATAATTTTTCTCCTTTCCTCAGAATATGTTTCCACGTCGCCCCTTGAGCTCAACGGACACGCCGGATATTTCGTATAAAGTATGAGTGAGTTACGAGCTTCCTTAAACGGAGATCTCGAGTATTTTCGAAGTATATATATACGTCTTGTAAAACTTCTATGGCGGTATGTTGAACAACCATATACATACGTGCGATAATTAAAGCCGATCGGCTAGTAATTTTTCTTTCACGTTTGCCTTCTTTTTATATTATTATCATATTTTTTTTCTATTCTTTCCAATTTAATTTCTTTTACGCCATATTCTCTACACATAAGTCCTATATACACATACATATACATTTATAACTAGATATAAATTGTTATTATTTCCTCTTTCTTTATCTGATTAAGTTGTATTAAGTTTATGCATATCCAGAAAATCATGAAGTCCAAACTCGTAAATTTTGAATTATTAAATAATAATTAGTAGATAATAATGGAACATTAAACCTTTTGTGTTTGTCCTGAGTAGAGCCTGAGGCAGTCCGATGATCGAATAGAGATACGCTTGATTAGGGTTATGCTGTCGATTAAACGGCATACTAAAGGTAGGGAGGGTAGAGAAGGGGTCAAAGTCATCTGAGTTCCCCGAGAGCGGCGGAATATAGCCTGACTATTTGTCGGTAGTCGGTTAGCCAGTTAGTTAAAATTCCCATTCTTTTCTTTTTTTTTGATTTCTTTTATAGAGTTCCTTTTGAACATCAAATCAAGTGTACCTAAAACATCTTTGCGAATGTGTTCGTATGGCAAATAGGAGAGTAGGAAAGATCCCACGACATTCCGGCGAGCTAGTTAGAGCATAGCTAGAGGTACACGTTCCGAAATCCTGCTATACTATTGGTGTCTGACCGTCAAAAAAATGTAGGTACAACCTCCATCCGTACATACAATCTCACACCTCTAAGAATAAGAATTTCTTGCACATTACATAGATTGGCGCCCAACGTGGGGCCAGAGTACTAGTTACTACTGGTTAAAACCCCCAAAAACTTAGCTCGTTGCAATTTTAAATTCCACATTAAAATTAATAAGTCCAGTCCAACTACCGTAACGGAGGATATTGATGGAATTTTGGGTTTAAGATTCTGAGTTTCGGAATACCTAACCAAATAGAATCCGCCAGGTAGCAAGGGATGGAAAACTGTTATATTTTTTGTTGAAGGTTACCAGAATTAGTTTGCGAATATACGACAACTATTCACAAAGGCGGATAGGTCGGCCAAAGTATGATAGGATAACCCCAAAAGAGTTTATGAAGGAAGAGTATCGATGGCTTTCGGAAGTCTAATTTTCTAGATATAGATTTGGAAATTAGCCATTGCCAGAGTACTGACCACATAAACATACAATAGACCAATTTAGATTTCATTGAGGTTATATTCCGGCGACAAGAGAAAGCGTATATCGGACGGAGTCAGGCTCAAAAAGGACAAATATTGGGTATTTAGGAAAATTTTGTAAAATTTATTGAAGTTTTGGTCCTATAATTAGGGATTTCCACATTTAGTGATCAGAACTCGTATTATTGGGTTACCTTAACATGTCACCCGTACAACGTACCCCGGGGGGCAAGGCGTCGGGTGACGGGGACGCCCAGATCTGTGGTATATGTCAAGAAGCCATAAGAAGAAGTCAACTAATATGCACTGCGTCTTGTGGTCACCGGTATCATGATACTTGCATGAAACAATTCATGAAAAATAACAGAAATTGCCCCGTATGTAGGGCGGAGTTGAATCCGGAGGAACTTTCGTTTGATGAGAACACTCTAGCAGCCGAATTACCACCCGACATGGGTTCGGGTATAGTGCCGTTAGAAGGAGGCTCCAATCCAGAGTCAAACGCTTCAGAGATAGGACCTCAAAAGTCAAGAGGGGCTAGGCCTAAACAAGGACGGGGAACTACATCGCGCAGAGGGATGCATACTAGGTTGCAGTCTCAACAATTTCGGGATAACTCTTTGGGCAGTATCAGCCATAGGTCGGCCGAAGGAGATATGCCGGAAGGAACCATTGAGGTAATGCAAGCCTTGATTAAAGGTCAACAGAAAGATATGATGGTGGAGCTAGGTTCATTCGTGAAGACTTTGATCGAGGAAAATCTACGCGAACAATTAGGTAGGATGACAATAGCTTCAGATAGCACGCCCGTGCAAGCGACAAGGCAAAATCATGAGCCTAATATATCAGGGAACTCGTTGTCGTCAGAAAACGGAAGGGAAAGGGGATTACCACATCCAAATGTCGCTAACAGGGCGATAGCTCCTGGGAAGGCCGCTAATATCTTAGCCAGCTGGCGACTAAAGTTTGACGGATCCAAAGACGCTATGCACGTCGACGAATTCCTGTACAGGGTTCGTTCACTTACATCCTCCACTTTAAATAACGATTACGAATTACTCTGTGACAATATGCATCTGCTGTTCTCGTCTAAAGCCAGCGATTGGTTTTGGAACTTATATAGAAAGAACCCACAGTTTTCTTGGCAAACTTTTTCTGCCTCGTTTAGACAACGATTCGATGATGCTAAAGATGATTTCGACTTGTGGGAGTTGATTAGGAAACGCCGTCAGAGAGAGGGTGAATCGTTTGACGATTATCAGACGGCCGTCGAAGAATTAGTGTCCAGGCTCTCACACGAGGTTAGCGAAAATAAATTAGTAGACATTTTAAAACGTAACGCAAAAACAGCCCTCAGATATGAACTCTTGCATCTCAAAATCAGCGATCGAACTGGCCTGAGAGAAGAAGTTCGCAAGCATGAAAACTTCTGTAAAGACAACCATAACCCTTTTCCAAGAGGTAAATTCGGCAAACCGAATGTAGCAGAAATACTTACGGACAATGAAGATATAGAGGAAGAAGACGTTTCGCAGATTTATCGTAAGAAACTAGTATGCTGGAACTGCGACCAGGAAGGGCATCGTTTTGATGATTGTTTAGGAGAAAGGCGAATTTTCTGCTATGGTTGTGGTGCTAAGGATATTTATAAGCCTCGATGCGTCAAATGTAACCCAGCGAAAAACTTAAAACGGGATGTTCCGACCGGAGCCCAGTCAGTACATCCGACCAAGAACAGCAACTAAACGAAAGTAAACCAACTACCTTAAAAGGGCTATCCGAAGGGGTAGTTGCCGTAAAACCGGATATGATACTACACCAAATTTGCACAGGTATAGATGTAGCGACTCAAACGATGGAGAGCAAAGAGTTAGATTCAGAAAATGTGAATTCGGGGTCTAAATTGATAGTTAAGCCCAAACGATCGACGGTCCGGAGACGAGCGTTCTGGAAAAAGGTCCAATCTGTTCGAAAACGTTTAGTCTCAGCAGTTATCCTGAGTTCAGATAACCGATTGTACACGGAGATAATGATCGAAGGGCAAACTTATAAGGCTTTGCTAGATTCAGGAGCAACCATTAGTTGTTTGGGTGGGAGAGCAGCAACCTTTTTAGAACATCACCCAAAATCTCAGAAGTGTTCGGGAACCGTACGCACTGCCAGCAACGAAGCTTGTACCGTAGTGTCCAAATTGGTGGTTCCGATTGAATTCCGTAAAACAGTTAAGGAAGTAGAGTTCTTTATCATCCCAGCTTTAAAACAAGATGTTTATTTAGGAGTTGACTTTTGGAAAGATTTCGGTCTTCTATCCCAATTATTGACCCGAGAAGGAACTGTGAGCTGTTTGGAGAATAGAGACGACACGGTTATGAAGGAAACGCCTAAAATGCACTCTCTAAATGAAGAACAAAGGAACCAATTAGAGGCGGTAATAAGAACCTTCCCGTCATATGAATGCGACGGACTAGGTCGTACACACCTAATACAACATTCTATGGTAATCAATGCCGAAGTACCCGTCAAACAACGACATTGGCCCATATCACCCGCGAAAGAGAAAGTGATGTTCGAAGAAGTAGAGAAGATGATTAAGCTGGGCGTGATAGAACCTTCAAATAGTCCATGGAGTAGCAATTGCGTCCTAGTAAAGAAAGGGAACAAGAATAGGTTATGCCTCGATTCTCGAGAGATCAACAAATATACCCGAAAAGATGCATACCCCCTTCCCCATATAGATGGGATACTCAGTCGATTGCCACCTGCCAAATACATAACGGGACTCGATATGAAGCATGCTTATTGGCAAATTCCTCTAGAGGAGTCTTCACGCCAATATACCGCGTTTACCATACCTAACCGTCCGTACGCACTTTTGCATGCGTGAGATTAAGTATCTGGGGTTCATCATTGGATACGGACAGGTAAAAACGGATCCGAGTAAAATTGAAGCTATTAAAGAATTTCCCGTTCCCAAGACAGTGAAACAATTGCGACGATTCCTTGGTCTTGCAGGGTGGTACCGTCGTTTCGTCGACAATTATGCAACGGTAAGTTGCGCCTTCACTGAACTGTTAAAGAAACCGAAAGCGTATGCGTGGAACCCTTTGGCCAATCAGGCATTTGAAAAACTTAAACAGTGCTTGACGTCAGCTCCCATTTTGTCTACGCCGGATTTCTCAAAACCCTTTTTGCTGTTATGTGATGCTAGTACTGTAGGAATTGGTTGTGTGTTAGCTCAGAAAAACGAAGAAGGAGAAGAATTACCCGTAGCATTCATGTCCGAGAAGCTATCTAAAGCTCAAAAAAACTACTCAGTTACGGAATTAGAATGTTTAGCGGTGATAAAGGGAATTAAGAAGTTTCGTGCTTATGTAGAAGGTCAAGCATTCGAGGTGATAACCGATCATGCCTCATTACAATGGCTTATGCGTCAGAAGGAGTTGTCTGGTAGATTAGCTCGATGGGCCATAAAACTACAGGGATTCTCTTTTGAAATAACGCACCGGAAGGGTTCACTAAACGTGGTAGCGGACGCCCTATCGCGTAAAGATGAAGTTACTGTTTCTGAAATGGAAGAGCAGGGTCCGATAGTTGATCTATCTGCCACAGAATTTAAATCACCCGAGTATATGACCTTAATTGACCATATTCGCGCTAAGCAAGATAAATTACCAGATTTGAAGATTCTCAATGATTATGTCTACAAAAGAACCGAACCTGATCAGGGAAATAAGGGGGTAGATAATCTATCTTGGAAATTGTGGATTCCTAGAGAACTCACCCAAGTTGTAATCTCGCGGGCCCATGATCCGCCGAATGCCGCTCATAGTGGAGTAGGGAAAACCATCGAAAAGATTAAAAGATATTTGTTTTGGCCAAAAATGAACAAGCAAATACGTGAGTATGTAACTCATTGTGAAGTGTGTCGTCACACCAAACACCCGAACACCGTGTTGAAACCACCCATGGGAAAACCAATGGTGTCTGATCGTCCGTTTCAAAAACTTTATATGGATTTGCTGGGTCCATATCCCCGATCCAAGAAAGGGCATATTGGTTTACTTATTATCGTAGATCACTTCACAAAATTTCATTTCCTATGCCCCCTTAGGGTGTTTACTTCCAATCGGGTGTGCGAATACCTTGAAAATTATTTGTTCTGTACATTTGGAGTCCCCGAGGTAATATTAACAGATAACGGATCTCAATTCATTTCTGGAGCCTTTCAGGCTTTTCTAACCCGCTTTGGAATACAACATGTTCGGACGGCGATATATTCACCACAGGCGAATGCCAGTGAGAGACTCAATAGATCGGTGTTAGCAGCTATAAGAGCTTATATAAGCCAGGATCATTCCGCTTGGGATACCAAATTACCGGAAATCAGTGCTGCTCTCAGATCCAACATTCACCAGAGCACAGGGTACTCGCCCTATTTCCTAACCTTTGGACAAAATATGATTCTGAATGGCAAAGACTATAAGTTGCTTCGCCGCGTAAAACTCTTATCGGAGGATAGCCGCATTAGTTATCCGGAAGCACTACAAATCATTCGCGAATCGGCAAAGAAAAAGGTGAAAGAGTCACATGAACAAAATGCTAGGAGATATAATCTACGCTGTCGAAAAGTTGAGTTTAAGGTTGGAGAGCCAGTACTTGCCCGCAATTTCTGCCAAAGCAATGCTATTAAAAAGTTCAATGCAAAGTTAGCGCCGGTTTTTAATTCAGCCGTGGTATCTAGACGAGTTGGCTCATCCTATTATCAACTGAAAAACGAACAGGGTAAAAACATAGGAATATTTCATCTCAAAGACATACAAGTTCAACCCTAGGCAACTGTCCTTCTTCTGTTTAGGCCTCGCCAGTTAAAACTAGCGCTTCCTCAACTGTGGTGTAGTGGCCAGTTGTGACTCTAAAACTCCAGCGAAGAGTTTGGGAAGTATTGCCCTCGCATTCAACATTAACTCTTCCTCTTTTTAAAACAAGATAAGAGATTGATTATAAGAGAGAAGTAGTTAAAGCTTTCACTGAAGAGCTTAAGATCTAATTGAGAGAAGCAGCGTGGTTCTGTGGGAGTTATGTTTTAAAGCTTCACTAGAAATCGTACGATTTCTCCGTTAGTCGTGGAAGCTATGTGTAAGCTTTGCTTAGCATCGTATGATTTCCCCGTTGGTTGTGGAAGGTAAAGTTCCGATCGCAAGGGCTAATGCTAGTGATAAAACTTCTAGATGGATCATTGCTTTAGTGAAGCTGTACGAACTCGGAGGTATTTTTTTTATGCAAATATATATATATATCCAGTGAATTTGAAAACGTTGTGCAATGAAACACGTGCCAATTAAATTGAAGTTCTGGTGGATTGTATTATTCGGTTTGGTTTAAAGAAGACAAGAGGTATTTGAATCGTACAATAGTGAAACAGTTTTAACAGTCTCGTATCCTAGGACTGGAAATCTTACTACGTTCGACATCGGGAAAGAGAAAAAGTACCAATTGACCCCCTCAATAACGAAGTCGTCAAATTCCATCGAATTCTTAGTAGTTCTGGGAAAGACCTCGGATTTCCCAGGGACCAGCATCTACATAAACCAACGATAACTACAACCGAATAAACTAGCAAAAGCCGCCCGAAGATATACTAGAGTGAAACTTGAAGTTATGTGGATGCATACTTAAACTGATGTACTTCTTGGAGTAAGACGACAAGAATGGTCTTCTTGCGAATTCGGAGAAACTAATATGCCGCACTCGTCACCCTTCTCGCTTACGAGTTAAGCGCGCGGCTAAAGCTTTCGCACGTAGTTTCTTCGTTGTGTGTGTAGTAGTTTCCAAACTGGGGAAATAAAAACATTATTCTGCTGCGATCCACACTGCCGTCTAACAGTCGTCGTATCAAAATGTACCAAAGTATCAATTTTGAGTCTCTTTATGAGGTTTTCCATTTTCTTTGTTTTATTAAAGATTAAATTCCGTACTAGCTATTCATCTTAGTTCTGTATTGTATAGACGTTAAGAGAAAAACAAACAATGTATATAATGACCCATAATTGAAATCAGCGCAAGTGAAAGCCACATAGTTTTAAGATCAGCCGTTAAGTTGCAAATCGTCGTCGAACTGGTATGGAAATGATAAAATCGGTGTTTCATCCGAATTAGAAGTGAAGACATGTATATTCATAATTTTTCTCCTTTCCTCAGAATATGTTTCCACGTCGCCCCTTGAGCTCAACGGACACGCCGGATATTTCGTATAAAGTATGAGTGAGTTACGAGCTTCCTTAAACGGAGATCTCGAGTATTTTCGAAGTATATATATACGTCTTGTAAAACTTCTATGGCGGTATGTTGAACAACCATATACATACGTGCGATAATTAAAGCCGATCGGCTAGTAATTTTTCTTTCACGTTTGCCTTCTTTTTATATTATTATCATATTTTTTTTCTATTCTTTCCAATTTAATTTCTTTTACGCCATATTCTCTACACATAAGTCCTATATACACATACATATACATTTATAACTAGATTTAAATTGTTATTATTTCCTCTTTCTTTATCTGATTAAGTTGTATTAAGTTTATGCATATCCAGAAAATCATGAAGTCCAAACCCGTAAATTTTGAATTATTAAATAATAATTAGTAGATAATAATGGAACATTAAACCTTTTGTGTTTGTCCTGAGTAGAGCCTGAGGCAGTCCGATGATCGAATAGAGATACGCTTGATTAGGGTTATGCTGTCGATTAAACGGCATACTAAAGGTAGGGAGGGTAGAGAAGGGGTCAAAGTCATCTGAGTTCCCCGAGAGCGGCGGAATATAGCCTGACTATTTGTCGGTAGTCGGTTAGCCAGTTAGTTAAAATTCCCATTCTTTTCTTTTTTTTTGATTTCTTTTATAGAGTTCCTTTTGAACATCAAATCAAGTGTACCTAAAACATCTTTGCGAATGTGTTCGTATGGCAAATAGGAGAGTAGGAAAGATCCCACGACATTCCGGCGAGCTAGTTAGAGCATAGCTAGAGGTACACGTTCCGAAATCCTGCTATACTATTGGTGTCTGACCGTCAAAAAAATGTAGGTACAACCTCCATCCGTACATACAATCTCACACCTCTAAGAATAAGAATTTCTTGCACATTACAATAGGGAAGGGTTCTATATAAGTGCAGAAGCCATATAGTTGCGGAGGTTCCACTTTTTTGGGGCTATATTGCCATATTGGTGCTTATGCCCAAGATGTGCGATCCTGCCACATTTCCTGGAGCGTGGGTGCTATATAGGTGCGGTGGTTCAGTATACATGCCAGTGCTGGATAGGGAAGGGTTCTATATAAGTGCATGTGCCATATAGTTGCGGAAGTTCCACTTTTTTGGGGCTATATTGCCATATTGGTGCTTATGCCCAAGATGTGCGATCCTGCCACATTTCCTGGAGCGTGGATGCTATATAGGTGCGGTGGTTCAGTATACATTCCAGTGCTGGATAGGGAAGGGTTCTATATAAGTGCAGGTGCCATATAGTTGCGGAGGTTCCACTTTTTTGGGGCTATATTGCCATATTGGTGCTTATGCCCAAAATATGCGATCCTGCCACATTTCCTGGAGCGTGGATGCTATATAGATGCGGTGGTTCAGTATACATTCCAGTGCTGGATAGGGAAGGGTTCTATATAAGTGCAGAAGCCATATAGTTGCGGAGGTTCCACTTTTTTGGGGCTATATTGCCATATTGGTGCTTATGCCCAAGATGTGCGATCCTGCCACATTTCCTGGAGCGTGGGTGCTATATAGGTGCGGTGGTTCAGTATACATGCCAGTGCTGGATAGGGAAGGGTTTTATATAAGTGCAGGTGCCATATAGTTGCGGAGGTTCCACTTTTTTGGGGCTATATTGCCATATTGGTGCTTATGCCCAAAATATGCGATCCTGCCACATTTCCTGGAGCGTGGATGCTATATAGGTGCGGTGGTTCGGTATACATGCCAGTGCTGGATAGGGAAGGGTTCTATATAAGTGCAGGTGCCATATAGTTGCGGATGTTCCACTTTTTTGGGGCTATATTGCCATATTGGTGCTTATGCCCAAAATATACGATCCTGCCACATTTCCTGGAGCGTGGATGCTATATAGGTGCGGTGGTTCAGTATACATGCCAGTGCTGGATAGGGACGGGTTCTATATAAGTGTAGAAGCCATATAGTTGCGGAGGTTCCACTTTTTTGGGGCTATATTGCCATATTGGTGCTTATGCCCAAGATGTGCGATCCTGCCACATTTCCTGGAGCGTGGATGCTCTATAGGTGCGGTGGTTCGGTATACATGCCAGTGCTGGATAGGAAAGGGTTCTATATAAGTGCAGGTGCCATATAGTTGCGGAGATTACACTTTTTGGGGCTATATTGCCATATTGGTGCTTATGCCCAAAATATGCGATCCTGCCACATTTCCTGGAGCATGGATGCTATATAGGTGCGGTGGTTCAGTATACATGCCAGTGCTGGATAGGGAAGGGTTCTATATAAGTGCAGGTGCCATATACTAGCGGAGGTTCCACTTTTTTGGGGCTATATTGCCATATTGGTGCTTATGCCCAAAATGTGCGATCCTGCCACATTTCCTGGAGCGTGGATGCTATATAGGTGCGGTGGTTCAGTATACATGCCAGTGCTGGATAGGGAAGGGTTCTATATAAGTGCAGAAGCCTTATAGTTGCGGAGGTTCCACTTTTTTGGGGCTATATTGCAATATTGGTGCTTATGCCCAAGATGTGCGATCCTGCCACATTTCCTGGAGCGTGGATGCTATATAGGTGCGGTGGTTCAGTATACATGCCAGTGCTGGATAGGGAAGGGTTCTATATAAGTGCAGAAGCCATATAGTTGCGGAGGTTCCACTTTTTTGGGGCTATATTGCAATATTGGTGCTTATGCCCAAAATATGCCATCCTGCCACATTTCCTGGAGCGTGGATGCTATATAGGTGCGGTGGTTCAGTATACATGCCAGTGCTGGATAGGGAAGGGTTCTATATAAGTGCAGAAGCCATATAGTTGCGGAGGTTCCACTTTTTTGGGGCTATATTGCCATATTGGTGCTTATGCCCAAGATGTGCGATCCTGCCACATTTCCTGGAGCGTGGATGCTATATAGGTGCGGTGGTTCAGTATACATGCCAGTGCTGGATAGGGAAGGGTTCTATATAAGTGCAGAAGCCATATAGTTGCGGAGGTTCCACTTTTTTGGGGCTATATTGCCATATTGGTGCTTATGCCCAAGATGTGCGATCCTGCCACATTTCCTGGAGCGTGGATGCTATATAGGTGCGGTGGTTCAGTATACATGCCAGTGCTGGATAGGGAAGGGTTCTATATAAGTGCAGCAGCCATATAGTTGCGGAGGTTCCACTTTTTTGGGGCTATATTGCCATATTGGTGCTTATGCCCAAGATGGGCGATCCTGCCACATTTCTTGGAGCGTGGGTGCTATATAGGTGCGGTGGTTCAGTATACATGCCAGTGCTGGATAGGGAAGGGTTCTATATAAGTGCAGGTGCCATATAGTGTCGGAAGTTCCACTTTTTTAGGGGCTAGAGTGCCATATTGGTGCTTATGCCCAAAATATGCGATCCTGCCACATTTCCTGGAGCGTGGATGCTAAATAGGTGCGGTGGTTCAGTATACATGCCAGTGCTGGATAGGGAAGGGTTCTATATAAGTGCAGGTGCCACATAGTGTCGGAGGTTCCACTTTTTTGGGGCTATATTGCCATATTGGTGCTTATGCCCAAGATGTGCGATCCTGCCACATTTCCTGGAGCGTGGATGCTATATAGGTGCGGTGGTTCAGTATACATGCCAGTGCTGGATAGGGAAGGGTTCTATATAAGTGCAGAAGCCATATAGTTGCGGAGGTTCCACTTTTTTGGGGCTATATTGCCATATTGGTGCTTATGCCCAAGATGTGCGATCCTGCCGCTTTTCCTGGAGCGTGGATGCTATATAGGTGCGGTGGTTCAGTATACATGCCAGTGCTGGATAGGGAAGGGTTCTATATAAGTGCAGCAGCCATATAGTTGCGGAGGTTCCACTTTCTTGGGGCTATATTGCCATATTGGTGCTTATGCCCAAGATGTGCGATCCTGCCACATTTCCTGGAGCGTGGATGCTATATAGGTGCGGTGGTTCAGTATACATGCCAGTGCTGGATAGGGAAGGGTTCTATATAAGTGCAGAAGCCATATAGTTGCGGAGGTTCCACTTTTTTGGGGCTATATTGCCATATTGGTGCTTATGCCCAAGATGTGCGATCCTGCCACATTTCCTGGAGCGTGGATGCTATATAGGTGCGGTGGTTCAGTATACATGCCAGTGCTGGATAGGGAAGGGTTCTATATAAGTGCAGCAGCCATATAGTTGCGGAGGTTCCACTTTTTTGGGGCTATATTGCCATATTGGTGCTTATGCCCAAGATGGGCGATCCTGCCACATTTCCTGGAGCGTGGGTGCTATATAGGTGCGGTGGTTCAGTATACATGCCAGTGCTGGATAGGGAAGGGTTCTATATAAGTGCAGGTGCCATATAGGGTCGGAGGTTCCACTTTTTTAGGGGCTAGAGTGCCATATTGGTGCTTATGCCCAAAATATGCGATCCTGCCACATTTCCTGGAGCGTGGATGCTAAATAGGTGCGGTGGTTCAGTATACATGCCAGTGCTGGATAGGGAAGGGTTCTATATAAGTGCAGGTGCCACATAGTGTCGGAGGTTCCACTTTTTTGGGGCTATATTGCCATATTGGTGCTTATGCCCAAGATGTGCGATCCTGCCACATTTCCTGGAGCGTGGATGCTATATAGGTGCGGTGGTTCAGTATACATGCCAGTGCTGGATAGGGAAGGGTTCTATATAAGTGCAGAAGCCATATAGTTGCGGAGGTTCCACTTTTTTGGGGCTATATTGCCATATTGGTGCTTATGCCCAAGATGTGCGATCCTGCCGCTTTTCCTGGAGCGTGGATGCTATATAGGTGCGGTGGTTCAGTATACATGCCAGTGCTGGATAGGGAAGGGTTCTATATAAGTGCAGCAGCCATATAGTTGCGGAGGTTCCACTTTTTTGGGGCTATATTGCCATATTGGTGCTTATGCCCAAGATGGGCGATCCTGCCACATTTCCTGGAGCGTGGGTGCTATATAGGTGCGGTGGTTCAGTATACATGCCAGTGCTGGATAGGGAAGGGTTCTATATAAGTGCAGGTGCCATATAGTGTCGGAGGTTCCACTTTTTTAGGGGCTAGAGTGCCATATTGGTGCTTATGCCCAAAATATGCGATCCTGCCACATTTCCTGGAGCGTGGATGCTAAATAGGTGTGGTGGTTCAGTATACATGCCAGTGCTGGATAGGGAAGGGTTCTATATAAGTGCAGGTGCCATATAGTGTCGGAGGTTCCACTTTTTTTAGGGGCTAGAGTGCCATATTGGTGCTTATGCCCAAAATATGCGATCCTGCCACATTTCCTGGAGCGTGGATGCTAAATAGGTGCGGTGGTTCAGTATACATGCCAGTGCTGGATAGGGAAGGGTTCTATATAAGTGCAGGTGCCATATAGTGTCGGAGGTTCCACTTTTTTAGGGGCTAGAGTGCCATATTGGTGCTTATGCCCAAAATATGCGATCCTGCCACATTTCCTGGAGCGTGGATGCTATATAGGTGCGGTGGTTCAGTATACATGCCAGTGCTGGATAGGGAAGGGTTCTATATAAGTGCAGGTGCCATATAGTGTCGGAGGTTCCACTTTTTTAGGGGCTAGAGTGCCATATTGGTGCTTATGCCCAAGATGTGCGATCCTGCCACATTTCCTGGAGCGTGGATGCTATATAGGTGCGGTGGTTCAGTATACATGCCAGTGCTGGATAGGGAAGGGTTCTATATAAGTGCAGAAGCCATATAGTTGCGGAGGTTCCACTTTTTTGGGGCTATATTGCCATATTGGTGCTTATGCCCAAGATGTGCGATCCTGCCACATTTCCTGGAGCGTGGATGCTATATAGGTGCGGTGGTTCAGTATACATGCCAGTGCTGGATAGGGAAGGGTTCTATATAAGTGCAGCAGCCATATAGTTGCGGAGGTTCCACTTTTTTGGGGCTATATTGCCATATTGGTGCTTATGCCCAAGATGGGCGATCCTGCCACATTTCCTGGAGCGTGGGTGCTATATAGGTGCGGTGGTTCAGTATACATGCCAGTGCTGGATAGGGAAGGGTTCTATATAAGTGCAGGTGCCATATAGTGTCGGAGGTTCCACTTTTTTAGGGGCTAGAGTGCCATATTGGTGCTTATGCCCAAAATATGCGATCCTGCCACATTTCCTGGAGCGTGGATGCTAAATAGGTGCGGTGGTTCAGTATACATGCCAGTGCTGGATAGGGAAGGGTTCTATATAAGTGCAGGTGCCACATAGTGTCGGAGGTTCCACTTTTTTGGGGCTATATTGCCATATTGGTGCTTATGCCCAAGATGTGCGATCCTGCCACATTTCCTGGAGCGTGGATGCTATATAGGTGCGGTGGTTCAGTATACATGCTGTAGTGTACCAGAGTTTAAATATATATTTGTGTAAACAGATATATAGGCCCTCGGTATCAGCAGATGACCATGACTGACTTAAGGACGGCGTACAAATAGGGTTGGTCGTGTGCACTCTTGCTAGGCTCGGGTCTAGCTCGCCGGATGGTCGGGGTTCTTCCTCGCCTAATTGTACTATCGTACTCCACTACATTTAATTAGTGCACTTTACGGGAACTATAAGTGATTATATAAAACAAAGGAAACTGAAATACTGATAGCGCCGACACGCCAAATAAAAGCCCTACTGAACCATTTCTATTTAGAGAGAACCTAGGTGTTGATTGTCCCTCTCTTCTGTACCCACCCTACCATGACATTGCGTTCGAGTTCTTGCATTGTCCCTTGATCAATCCTTTACTAAGGTTTACCACATTTTATAAGATCCTGGCACGGATACTCGACAGACCATTTTTATGATTTTAAAGATTCATTTCAATTCAAAAAGATTCATATTTTAATATAATGTGAGACTTCAATTTCAATATTCATTACGTTGCAGTTGTAGAAACACAACAATTGACTTAGCTTCTAATTTGTGGGTAATATTTCCTTAATCCTAATTATCATATAAGTTTAGTTATAAATTCATTATTTTAAAGCATGAAAAACATTAGGGTATAGATATATATATATATATAAACGAGAGAATAAGAATCGAAATCGTAAACAAAAGCTAGATCAGACTGGGGTGCATTATACACACTGAGCAGACGGGTTTGAATCATTATACACTGTATGCATATCTACACTTTCAAGTTAATAGGCTCTTTTGACCAAACTACTTTTTGCTGTACATAATTACTCACTCCGGCGTTATTGTCTTACGCTGATCGTTGGGCCCAATGATGTCGTAGATGTTGACCGCAGCTGTTTAAAATATGGAAATCATAAATATATAATGCATACAATACAATTACGCTACAAACACCGTCGCATAGTCATCAGTCAGTTGTTTTGGTTTTCATAATACAGACAGAAATTTAATTGTTATGCTCTATCGCGAAAATTGAACCAAAAGGTAGCAAACGAAGACAATTTAGTGTGCATATGCACATATGTATGTAGGTATGTACGCGCGTAACATCAAAGAGGGGTGTTAATAAAGTTTCAGTTACATTACGTTAAACTGCTGATGTTTATGCGTTGGAACTTGATAATGAATTAAATGTAAATTGGACAAAACTCGATCCTGTACTGCTGCTTTGTAGACTCTTGACCGCCTGAAGTTGGTTAGAGGTCAACAGGTGCGATGTATATGGTTCCTGGCCGTACTGACGAATCTTCCGCCAAGCCTGTATTTAGTTATTTATGTCTGAGCAGCACTAAATATTCTTGGCGATTAAGGCTGATCTGTTCCACTTGGATCTTTGGAGATTCCGACTTGGTGGCAATATAAGGTCCAGAAAAGATGAATTATGGTTGGAGTTGGAGAAACCTCGACAACTGTTCGCCTAAGCCAGCTCCCAGGGTAGTCTTCTCGAGACTATACCGCGATGGGGCAGCTTAGGTACACCTCCCTGCAACATAGGTTATGTCAGCACGTGCACGGCACTAATATGAAAACATACCTCTTTTCCCAAATATATCTGCACTAAATTCTTGTCATTCACTGACCACTGAACTGTACGGCACTTGTAACTATATGCTTCCAGCATATATTTGTGGAAATATATATATTTTCCGGATAGCACTATATATATGTGTGTGCAATATGTATGTTGCTCGCACTCGGAAATTATCACGTCTTTACAGATCGATCAACTTTCTTATATTGTTCAAAGCAGTAATAGACGATGGACTGAGTAGCCAGTGCAGCAGAGCTTTTGAGCTTTTTACTAACTGTGCAATCGTATGATCCAGAACATTCGCAGCAGCATAAAACGATCGTCTAATGCACAGCATAGCTTAACTGTGCAATCGTACGATTGCCGTCTATGCTTCCCACTGTCCGTCGCTTGTATGTGTTCGTGGGCGTTCGGACTTAAGAGCGGCTAAGGCTTTGATCCAACCTTAAGAGCGGCTAAAGCTTGATCGTTCGAAATATCACTAGGGGGTCTCACGAGACGAAAGAAGATAACCAATTCCCTATATTTTGTGCTGGCTACTACACCACAGATAATTATACAAGACCTGCTCGACGAATAATTATCTGAAGAACTTGATTAGGAGAGATTATTTCCTGATTTGAATGTCTTTCAGATGATACACGCCGAGATATTTCTTGTTCCCATCGACCAATTCGTAATAGTACGGACTTCGCTTTTTAATTACCTGAGCGGGAATGAACACAGGGGCTAGTTTAGAACTAAACTTTTTTATAGCACTACTTTGTGTGAAATTTCTAGCATATACCAAATCTCCAATCTTTAATTGTGTATCACGGCAGCGCAAATTGTATCTATGCGAATTTTCTTCGTGTGCCTTATTGACATTCGCTTTAGCCTGTTGCCGGATTAGCTGCAAGGAATCTGGGTTCTCCATTCTAGTATCGTCGTTCAAAAGGTCTAGTTTACGCAAGAGTGCGTAATCCTTCCCATTCAACATCATGTTTTGACCAAATGCTAGAAAATATGGAGAATACCCTGTACTCCTATGTAAGGTAGATCTCAATGAACCACTAATGGCATTCAGGTTACAGTCCCAATTGGAATGTTCGTTACCGATATAAGCTCGTATCGCAGCTATCACGGATCTGTTCAGTCGCTCGCTGGCATTCGCTTGCGGTGAATAAATAGCTGTGCATTTTTGTGTTATACCGAAGCTATTTAAAAATGCCTGAAAGTAGCTAGATTTAAATTGGGATCCATTGTCTGACAAGATGACTTCTGGCACCCCAAATGTATAAAAGAGAGACCCTTCCAGATATTCACAGATCTTAGGGGCTGTAAATTTCTTCAAGGGACACAGAAAATGGAACTTAGTATTGTGATCAACAACTATGAGCAATCCTATGTTTCCCTTTTTTGTGCGTGGGTATGGTCCTAAGAGATCTATGTATAATTTCTGAAACGGCCTATCCGAAGTGAATGGTTTACCCATAGGAGGTCTAAGAATCATATTCGGACTCTTGGTCGTGCGACAAACGGTGCATTCAGATATGTACTTGCGCGTCTGGCTAACCATGCGAGGCCAGAATAAATATCTTTTAAGCTTCTCTATGGTTTTACTATCGTACTCCACTACATTTAATTAGTGCACTTTACGGGAACTATAAGTGATTATATAAAACAAAGGAAACTGAAATACTGATAGCGCCGACACGCCAAATAAAAGCCCTACTGAACCATTTCTATTTAGAGAGAACCTAGGTGTTGATTGTCCCTCTCTTCTGTACCCACCCTACCATGACATTGCGTTCGAGTTCTTGCATTGTCCCTTGATCAATCCTTTACTAAGGTTTACCACATTTTATAAGATCCTGGCACGGATACTCGACAGACCATTTTTATGATTTTAAAGATTCATTTCAATTCAAAAAGATTCATATTTTAATATAATGTGAGACTTCAATTTCAATATTCATTACGTTGCAGTTGTAGAAACACAACAATTGACTTAGCTTCTAATTTGTGGGTAATATTTCCTTAATCCTAATTATCATATAAGTTTAGTTATAAATTCATTATTTTAAAGCATGAAAAACATTAGGGTATAGATATATATATATATATAAACGAGAGAATAAGAATCGAAATCGTAAACAAAAGCTAGATCAGACTGGGGTGCATTATACACACTGAGCAGACGGGTTTGAATCATTATACACTGTATGCATATCTACACTTTCAAGTTAATAGGCTCTTTTGACCAAACTACTTTTTGCTGTACATAATTACTCACTCCGGCGTTATTGTCTTACGCTGATCGTTGGGCCCAATGATGTCGTAGATGTTGACCGCAGCTGTTTAAAATATGGAAATCATAAATATATAATGCATACAATACAATTACGCTACAAACACCGTCGCATAGTCATCAGTCAGTTGTTTTGGTTTTCATAATACAGACAGAAATTTAATTGTTATGCTCTATCGCGAAAATTGAACCAAAAGGTAGCAAACGAAGACAATTTAGTGTGCATATGCACATATGTATGTAGGTATGTACGCGCGTAACATCAAAGAGGGGTGTTAATAAAGTTTCAGTTACATTACGTTAAACTGCTGATGTTTATGCGTTGGAACTTGATAATGAATTAAATGTAAATTGGACAAAACTCGATCCTGTACTGCTGCTTTGTAGACTCTTGACCGCCTGAAGTTGGTTAGAGGTCAACAGGTGCGATGTATATGGTTCCTGGCCGTACTGACGAATCTTCCGCCAAGCCTGTATTTAGTTATTTATGTCTGAGCAGCACTAAATATTCTTGGCGATTAAGGCTGATCTGTTCCACTTGGATCTTTGGAGATTCCGACTTGGTGGCAATATAAGGTCCAGAAAAGATGAATTATGGTTGGAGTTGGAGAAACCTCGACAACTGTTCGCCTAAGCCAGCTCCCAGGGTAGTCTTCTCGAGACTATACCGCGATGGGGCAGCTTAGGTACACCTCCCTGCAACATAGGTTATGTCAGCACGTGCACGGCACTAATATGAAAACATACCTCTTTTCCCAAATATATCTGCACTAAATTCTTGTCATTCACTGACCACTGAACTGTACGGCACTTGTAACTATATGCTTCCAGCATATATTTGTGGAAATATATATATTTTCCGGATAGCACTATATATATGTGTGTGCAATATGTATGTTGCTCGCACTCGGAAATTATCACGTCTTTACAGATCGATCAACTTTCTTATATTGTTCAAAGCAGTAATAGACGATGGACTGAGTAGCCAGTGCAGCAGAGCTTTTGAGCTTTTTACTAACTGTGCAATCGTATGATCCAGAACATTCGCAGCAGCATAAAACGATCGTCTTATGCACAGCATAGCTTAACTGTGCAATCGTACGATTGCCGTCTATGCTTCCCACTGTCCGTCGCTTGTATGTGTTCGTGGGCGTTCGGACTTAAGAGCGGCTAAGGCTTTGATCCAACCTTAAGAGCGGCTAAAGCTTGATCGTTCGAAATATCACTAGGGGGTCTCACGAGACGAAAGAAGATAACCAATTCCCTATATTTTGTGCTGGCTACTACACCACAGATAATTATACAAGACCTGCTCGACGAATAATTATCTGAAGAACTTGATTAGGAGAGATTATTTCCTGATTTGAATGTCTTTCAGATGATACACGCCGAGATATTTCTTGTTCCCATCGACCAATTCGTAATAGTACGGACTTCGCTTTTTAATTACCTGAGCGGGAATGAACACAGGGGCTAGTTTAGAACTAAACTTTTTTATAGCACTACTTTGTGTGAAATTTCTAGCATATACCAAATCTCCAATCTTTAATTGTGTATCACGGCAGCGCAAATTGTATCTATGCGAATTTTCTTCGTGTGCCTTATTGACATTCGCTTTAGCCTGTTGCCGGATTAGCTGCAAGGAATCTGGGTTCTCCATTCTAGTATCGTCGTTCAAAAGGTCTAGTTTACGCAAGAGTGCGTAATCCTTCCCATTCAACATCAATTGACCAAATGCTAGAAAATATGGAGAATACCCTGTACTCCTATGTAAGGTAGATCTCAATGAACCACTAATGGCATTCAGGTTACAGTCCCAATTGGAATGTTCGTTACCGATATAAGCTCGTATCGCAGCTATCACGGATCTGTTCAGTCGCTCGCTGGCATTCGCTTGCGGTGAATAAATAGCTGTGCATTTTTGTGTTATACCGAAGCTATTTAAAAATGCCTGAAAGTAGCTAGATTTAAATTGGGATCCATTGTCTGACAAGATGACTTCTGGCACCCCAAATGTATAAAAGAGAGACCCTTCCAGATATTCACAGATCTTAGGGGCTGTAAATTTCTTCAAGGGACACAGAAAATGGAACTTAGTATTGTGATCAACAACTATGAGCAATCCTATGTTTCCCTTTTTTGTGCGTGGGTATGGTCCTAAGAGATCTATGTATAATTTCTGAAACGGCCTATCCGAAGTGAATGGTTTACCCATAGGAGGTCTAAGAATCATATTCGGACTCTTGGTCGTGCGACAAACGGTGCATTCAGATATGTACTTGCGCGTCTGGCTAACCATGCGAGGCCAGAATAAATATCTTTTAAGCTTCTCTATGGTTTTACTATCGTACTCCACTACATTTAATTAGTGCACTTTACGGGAACTATAAGTGATTATATAAAACAAAGGAAACTGAAATACTGATAGCGCCGACACGCCAAATAAAAGCCCTACTGAACCATTTCTATTTAGAGAGAACCTAGGTGTTGATTGTCCCTCTCTTCTGTACCCACCCTACCATGACATTGCGTTCGAGTTCTTGCATTGTCCCTTGATCAATCCTTTACTAAGGTTTACCACATTTTATAAGATCCTGGCACGGATACTCGACAGACCATTTTTATGATTTTAAAGATTCATTTCAATTCAAAAAGATTCATATTTTAATATAATGTGAGACTTCAATTTCAATATTCATTACGTTGCAGTTGTAGAAACACAACAATTGACTTAGCTTCTAATTTGTGGGTAATATTTCCTTAATCCTAATTATCATATAAGTTTAGTTATAAATTCATTATTTTAAAGCATGAAAAACATTAGGGTATAGATATATATATATATATAAACGAGAGAATAAGAATCGAAATCGTAAACAAAAGCTAGATCAGACTGGGGTGCATTATACACACTGAGCAGACGGGTTTGAATCATTATACACTGTATGCATATCTACACTTTCAAGTTAATAGGCTCTTTTGACCAAACTACTTTTTGCTGTACATAATTACTCACTCCGGCGTTATTGTCTTACGCTGATCGTTGGGCCCAATGATGTCGTAGATGTTGACCGCAGCTGTTTAAAATATGGAAATCATAAATATATAATGCATACAATACAATTACGCTACAAACACCGTCGCATAGTCATCAGTCAGTTGTTTTGGTTTTCATAATACAGACAGAAATTTAATTGTTATGCTCTATCGCGAAAATTGAACCAAAAGGTAGCAAACGAAGACAATTTAGTGTGCATATGCACATATGTATGTAGGTATGTACGCGCGTAACATCAAAGAGGGGTGTTAATAAAGTTTCAGTTACATTACGTTAAACTGCTGATGTTTATGCGTTGGAACTTGATAATGAATTAAATGTAAATTGGACAAAACTCGATCCTGTACTGCTGCTTTGTAGACTCTTGACCGCCTGAAGTTGGTTAGAGGTCAACAGGTGCGATGTATATGGTTCCTGGCCGTACTGACGAATCTTCCGCCAAGCCTGTATTTAGTTATTTATGTCTGAGCAGCACTAAATATTCTTGGCGATTAAGGCTGATCTGTTCCACTTGGATCTTTGGAGATTCCGACTTGGTGGCAATATAAGGTCCAGAAAAGATGAATTATGGTTGGAGTTGGAGAAACCTCGACAACTGTTCGCCTAAGCCAGCTCCCAGGGTAGTCTTCTCGAGACTATACCGCGATGGGGCAGCTTAGGTACACCTCCCTGCAACATAGGTTATGTCAGCACGTGCACGGCACTAATATGAAAACATACCTCTTTTCCCAAATATATCTGCACTAAATTCTTGTCATTCACTGACCACTGAACTGTACGGCACTTGTAACTATATGCTTCCAGCATATATTTGTGGAAATATATATATTTTCCGGATAGCACTATATATATGTGTGTGCAATATGTATGTTGCTCGCACTCGGAAATTATCACGTCTTTACAGATCGATCAACTTTCTTATATTGTTCAAAGCAGTAATAGACGATGGACTGAGTAGCCAGTGCAGCAGAGCTTTTGAGCTTTTTACTAACTGTGCAATCGTATGATCCAGAACATTCGCAGCAGCATAAAACGATCGTCTAATGCACAGCATAGCTTAACTGTGCAATCGTACGATTGCCGTCTATGCTTCCCACTGTCCGTCGCTTGTATGTGTTCGTGGGCGTTCGGACTTAAGAGCGGCTAAGGCTTTGATCCAACCTTAAGAGCGGCTAAAGCTTGATCGTTCGAAATATCACTAGGGGGTCTCACGAGACGAAAGAAGATAACCAATTCCCTATATTTTGTGCTGGCTACTACACCACAGATAATTATACAAGACCTGCTCGACGAATAATTATCTGAAGAACTTGATTAGGAGAGATTATTTCCTGATTTGAATGTCTTTCAGATGATACACGCCGAGATATTTCTTGTTCCCATCGACCAATTCGTAATAGTACGGACTTCGCTTTTTAATTACCTGAGCGGGAATGAACACAGGGGCTAGTTTAGAACTAAACTTTTTTATAGCACTACTTTGTGTGAAATTTCTAGCATATACCAAATCTCCAATCTTTAATTGTGTATCACGGCAGCGCAAATTGTATCTATGCGAATTTTCTTCGTGTGCCTTATTGACATTCGCTTTAGCCTGTTGCCGGATTAGCTGCAAGGAATCTGGGTTCTCCATTCTAGTATCGTCGTTCAAAAGGTCTAGTTTACGCAAGAGTGCGTAATCCTTCCCATTCAACATCATGTTTTGACCAAATGCTAGAAAATATGGAGAATACCCTGTACTCCTATGTAAGGTAGATCTCAATGAACCACTAATGGCATTCAGGTTACAGTCCCAATTGGAATGTTCGTTACCGATATAAGCTCGTATCGCAGCTATCACGGATCTGTTCAGTCGCTCGCTGGCATTCGCTTGCGGTGAATAAATAGCTGTGCATTTTTGTGTTATACCGAAGCTATTTAAAAATGCCTGAAAGTAGCTAGATTTAAATTGGGATCCATTGTCTGACAAGATGACTTCTGGCACCCCAAATGTATAAAAGAGAGACCCTTCCAGATATTCACAGATCTTAGGGGCTGTAAATTTCTTCAAGGGACACAGAAAATGGAACTTAGTATTGTGATCAACAACTATGAGCAATCCTATGTTTCCCTTTTTTGTGCGTGGGTATGGTCCTAAGAGATCTATGTATAATTTCTGAAACGGCCTATCCGAAGTGAATGGTTTACCCATAGGAGGTCTAAGAATCATATTCGGACTCTTGGTCGTGCGACAAACGGTGCATTCAGATATGTACTTGCGCGTCTGGCTAACCATGCGAGGCCAGAATAAATATCTTTTAAGCTTCTCTATGGTTTTACTCATCCCACAATGTGCGGAGCTAGGGGCGTCATGAGCTTGATATAATACGTTCGTAATTAACCCTGACGGAACCCAAAGTTTCCATGATGCGTTCTCTTGAGACTCATCTCCCGAAGCGAATACTGTCCTTTTGAAAACTTGACCGTCTATCACTTTCAAGTCTGGGAACTTACTCTGATTCTGTTGAATACTTTCTATTAAACTCAGATACTCAGCTGATTTGAATTGATCTGAGTCTAGATCAACCATGGGGTTTATTTGCGTGAGCTCCTCTATAGCCGGTTCATCCTGACGCGATAGAGTGTCAGCGACAACATTCAGTGTCCCCTTTCTATGTAGGATATTAAATGTGAAACTACGCAATTTCATAGACCATCTGGCTAATCTACCCGATAAATCCTTTTGTTGCATTAACCATTTAAGTGCTGCGTGATCGGTTATGACTACGAAGTCCTGTCCCTCAATATAAGAGCGGAATTTTTTTATTCCCTTTATGACTGCTAAGCACTCTAGTTCGGTAACCGAATAATTACGTTGTGCCTTGGATAATTTTTCTGACATGTAAGCAATTGGCAATTCAACGCCGTCGCGTTCTTGAGCTAAAACACAACCGATTCCGTAAGTGCTAGCATCACAGAGCAAAATAAAAGGTTTTGAGAAGTCAGGAGTTATCAAAATGGGTGATGCGGTTAAACAGGACTTTAAGGTCTCAAACGACTGTTGAGCATCATCATTCCACTGTAAATCTTTTTTCTTCTTAAGCAACTCGGTTAAGGGAAAACTAACGGTAGCATAATTTTCAACGAAACGTCGGTACCAACCGGATAACCCCAAAAATCGACGCAGTTGCTTAACGGTAACTGGCACAGGGAACTTCGAGATGGCCTTGATTTTGTCTGGATTTGTCTTTATCCGACCATTACCAATAATAAAACCCAAATACGTGATTTCTTTTATGCAAAAGTTTGATTTCCCTATGTTAATGGTTAGATTTGCTTTGCGTAGACACAACGCTATCTCCTGTAACAACAGTAAATGCGACTCGAAATCCTCTGATAAAACAAGTAGATCATCTAAATATACGAATACACGTGTCCGAAGATGAGCTGGAATAACTCGATCCATTAGTCTACAGAGAGTTTGAGCGGCATTGCAAAGACCAAATGGCATCATTTTATATTGATATAATGGTCGGTTAGGCACTGTAAATGCAGTATACTGTCGCGATTGTTCATCCAACGGGATTTGCCAAAATGCGTGTTTCATGTCTAATCCAGTGATGTAACGAGCGGGTGGTAATCGACTTAGAATACCATCAATATGTGGTAACGGATATGCATCCCGTCTTGTAACCTTGTTCACTTCTCTTGAATCGAGACACAGTCTATATTTTTCGCCTTTCTTTACCAAAACGCAATTACTGCTCCAGGGACTAGTCGACTCCTCTATAACATCGAGCGCAAGCATATTGTCCACCTCGGCAAACATCAATTTCTCTATGGCTGGCGATACCGGCCAATGTCGTTGCTTTACGGGAATAGCTGCTCCAACATCTATAGAGTGTGTGACTAAACTGGTACGGCCTAATCCTTCAGTAGCGAAAGATGGAAAACAACCTATCACTTTATCTAAGCGAATTCTCTCGTCTGCTGTCAATTTATGTAGGTTCGGTGGTTCTTCGACGTCATCCGTACCTCCAACATCTAATTCAGATACCTCTGCAGTGTGTGAGATTTTATCTAAAAGTCCAAATTTTTGCCAGAAGTCTATCCCCAAATAGACGTCTTGCTTGAGTTCAGGAATAAGAAACATTTCTAGGTCTGCCGTGCATCCACGGTAATTAATTTGTGTTACCAGCTTGCCTATAACCTTACTTTCAGTATCGTTAGCCGTTCGTATTGCTCCTGAACACTTCTTAACCTTGCAATGCGCCAACATTTCTTTCGCGGCTGAACCTCCAATACAACTGATTGTGGCCCCCGAATCCAACAAAGCTATGTAATCACTGCCTTCAATGGTGACACTGGTGTACAGCCTGTTATCCGAACTAAGAAATATAGCTGAAACAAACTTGTTCTTATTCTTGCGAACCATCTTCCAAAATTGTCTCAAACGTTTAGTTGAACGTTTGGGCTTTCTTACAAATTTAAAACTATCTATCTTATCAAAAATTTTCTTACGCGTTGTAATATAATTTGCTTCCCTTTCAGGTAAAGGAGTAAATGAAAAATGATATGCCGTAGGCAGGGTTTCCTCTACTGTTTGTGAGCTGATCTTAGGCTCCCTTAAACTTTGGTCGTTCGTTAAACTAGTAGGTGATTCTTGCAAACTTTTTTCTAAGGATGTGTCTGCTTGTTGTTGTTTAACACATCCTTCTGCCGGTTTCCCGGAGGGTTACATTTGGGACATACCGGTTTGTAAGTATCTTTTGTTCCACACCCGTAGCAAAAGATCTTACGAGGACCTACACAATCGTCAAATTTATGACCTTTGTTGTCACAGTTCCAGCAAGTTGGAACTGACTGTGAAGTACGACGTTGTATTTGACACACTTCATTATGCTCGACCAAGTCATCGAATAGCTGCTCGCTATCGTCTGGACCTGTCAATTCCGATACGTATGAGCGAAGAGTCCTTTGCTTGACCGATCTTATATCGTTATAAAACTGCTCGTGCTTACGTACCTCTCGTCGTAATAACGATCTATTGGCAATCTTTAAGTGAAGAAGCTCGTGGTGAAGAGTGGGCTTGGAATTTCTAATAAGTAGATTCACAACATCTTCTTCTGTAACCGAATTTTGAAGCCTATCCACGAGATCTTCGATAGCATATTGAAAGTCATCGAAGGATTCGTTTTCGCCCTGACGACGTTTCCTAATCTTTTCCCAGATATCATAGTCGGTCTCAACATCTTCAAATCTTCTTCTAAACTCTATACAAAACGTATCCCAATTAAAGTTTGGGTAATTTCGATGGAATTTCCAGTACCAATCACTAGCTTTTCCCGCGAATAAAAGATACAAGTGATCACAAAGCAATTGATAATTGTTATAAAGATTTTGTTGCGTTAGAGAACGTACTCGATAAATAAACTCATCCATCCTCATGCAAGTTTTTGAACCATCGAATTTAATGCGCCAATTCTGCATTATACTGGAAACTTTTGCTGGTGCTACGTGTGAGCTCGAATTACTTCGATTTGCACTCGCTCTTGAAAAATCTAAAAGAACTTCTGCGTGACTATCTCGTGCTTGACCGATACCCACGTTATTTGTTTGGTTAATGTTATTGTCACCGGAAACATCGGGAGAGATATGTTCTGGTTGTGTCAGCTGGAGTGACGCTAATTGACTTTGAATCGAAGATTCAATTGTTTTGCTTAAAAATGAAGTTAGTTGTTCCATTAACTGAGCCTGTTGAATGCTTACAGCAGACTGGACGTAGTTAGCGATTTCCACTTGAGAGGTTATTGGAAGGGTTGTGTTGTTGGTTTCAGTTTCTGTTAGTGAGCGATCTAACCTGGATCGTTGAGTTGCTCTCGTATTCATACCCCTTCTAATAAACTTTTGGCCCTTTTTAGGTCGATTAGACGTTCCGTCTATTGTGCTAAAAGATTCGTTAGCACTAGTTGTTCGTGTTCCTTCGGCGTTAAGCTCGGCTAACAACGTGTTGTTAGAGAATGTTAGTGCCAGAGCAGAACAATCTAATGAACAGGTGGGACATTTTGGGTTTGTCCTAATCTGTTCCAAAATACAAAGTTTATGGAATTTGTGTCTACACGGGGTGTTGGCTATAATCTCACTAGTTCCCAATACTTCGTTGCAAATTCCACAAAATGGTTCTGCTTCCTGCAACGCAGTTGTTATATCATCTGTACTTCGCCTTACAGCAATTGTATATCAGACAATATTTAAGGAATTAAAGAAAAAAAAATGATAAAAAAAAATTATGTAAGAAGGTATTAATTGTAATAATAATGTCTGTCTTTCCCACATGCCAGAATACTTACGAAATATCTATTTGGTTTCAGTAGGCTTTTCTATTTTCGTTAATATGGACTATTTATAAGTTAATGACCTCGTGCACTGAATCATTGGACAACTATCGCGATTTGGCAATATAAAATTGTAAATCCGAATAACTCAAGATGCCTAAAGTGAAAAAGCAGGTTTGCTTTGGTCGATCAATCCAAAATAAACTGAATTGGAACCGCTAAATCCTAAAACAATTCCTGTTTATTCTGATCACTGTATGGTATTGCATAACTGTCTCTGATACTCACAATTCGATACTATAGGTCTGTTTTGGTCAACCAATCCGAAATAAAATGAATTGCAGTTGCTAAATCCGAAAACCGAGCCAAAGTATAAATTTTGAAATCTTTAACCTTTGTGCAATATTTTGCAAAAGAAAATGTGTCGTTGAAATTTTGATGTATTACCGGTTGAGCTTGGAGAACCAAGGCAAGATTTGCTTGTCTTATTAAAATAAACGGCCTATATAGTAAGACACTATAAATCCAAATTTTAATATCGGCTCTGAATTGGTTTTAGATTCTAAGGCAAGTTGCCTGGCCCCGCGTTGGGCGCCATAAATGTGTAGTGTACCAGAGTTTAAATATATATTTGTGTAAACAGATATATAGGCCCTCGGTATCAGCAGATGACCATGACTGACTTAAGGACGGCGTACAAATAGGGTTGGTCGTGTGCACTCTTGCTAGGCTCGGGTCTAGCTCGCCGGATGGTCGGGGTTCTTCCTCGCCTAATTGTACTATCGTACTCCACTACATTTAATTAGTGCACTTTACGGGAACTATAAGTGATTATATAAAACAAAGGAAACTGAAATACTGATAGCGCCGACACGCCAAATAAAAGCCCTACTGAACCATTTCTATTTAGAGAGAACCTAGGTGTTGATTGTCCCTCTCTTCTGTACCCACCCTACCATGACATTGCGTTCGAGTTCTTGCATTGTCCCTTGATCAATCCTTTACTAAGGTTTACCACATTTTATAAGATCCTGGCACGGATACTCGACAGACCATTTTTATGATTTTAAAGATTCATTTCAATTCAAAAAGATTCATATTTTAATATAATGTGAGACTTCAATTTCAATATTCATTACGTTGCAGTTGTAGAAACACAACAATTGACTTAGCTTCTAATTTGTGGGTAATATTTCCTTAATCCTAATTATCATATAAGTTTAGTTATAAATTCATTATTTTAAAGCATGAAAAACATTAGGGTATAGATATATATATATATATATAAACGAGAGAATAAGAATCGAAATCGTAAACAAAAGCTAGATCAGACTGGGGTGCATTATACACACTGAGCAGACGGGTTTGAATCATTATACACTGTATGCATATCTACACTTTCAAGTTAATAGGCTCTTTTGACCAAACTACTTTTTGCTGTACATAATTACTCACTCCGGCGTTATTGTCTTACGCTGATCGTTGGGCCCAATGATGTCGTAGATGTTGACCGCAGCTGTTTAAAATATGGAAATCATAAATATATAATGCACACCGTCGCATAGTCATCAGTCAGTTGTTTTGGTTTTCATAATACAGACAGAAATTTAATTGTTATGCTCTATCGCGAAAATTGAACCAAAAGGTAGCAAACGAAGACAATTTAGTGTGCATATGCACATATGTATGTAGGTATGTACGCGCGTAACATCAAAGAGGGGTGTTAATAAAGTTTCAGTTACATTACGTTAAACTGCTGATGTTTATGCGTTGGAACTTGATAATGAATTAAATGTAAATTGGACAAAACTCGATCCTGTACTGCTGCTTTGTAGACTCTTGACCGCCTGAAGTTGGTTAGAGGTCAACAGGTGCGATGTATATGGTTCCTGGCCGTACTGACGAATCTTCCGCCAAGCCTGTATTTAGTTATTTATGTCTGAGCAGCACTAAATATTCTTGGCGATTAAGGCTGATCTGTTCCACTTGGATCTTTGGAGATTCCGACTTGGTGGCAATATAAGGTCCAGAAAAGATGAATTATGGTTGGAGTTGGAGAAACCTCGACAACTGTTCGCCTAAGCCAGCTCCCAGGGTAGTCTTCTCGAGACTATACCGCGATGGGGCAGCTTAGGTACACCTCCCTGCAACATAGGTTATGTCAGCACGTGCACGGCACTAATATGAAAACATACCTCTTTTCCCAAATATATCTGCACTAAATTCTTGTCATTCACTGACCACTGAACTGTACGGCACTTGTAACTATATGCTTCCAGCATATATTTGTGGAAATATATATATTTTCCGGATAGCACTATATATATGTGTGTGCAATATGTATGTTGCTCGCACTCGGAAATTATCACGTCTTTACAGATCGATCAACTTTCTTATATTGTTCAAAGCAGTAATAGACGATGGACTGAGTAGCCAGTGCAGCAGAGCTTTTGAGCTTTTTACTAACTGTGCAATCGTATGATCCAGAACATTCGCAGCAGCATAAAACGATCGTCTGATGCACAGCATAGCTTAACTGTGCAATCGTACGATTGCCGTCTATGCTTCCCACTGTCCGTCGCTTGTATGTGTTCGTGGGCGTTCGGACTTAAGAGCGGCTAAGGCTTTGATCCAACCTTAAGAGCGGCTAAAGCTTGATCGTTCGAAATATCACTAGGGGGTCTCACGAGACGAAAGAAGATAACCAATTCCCTATATTTTGTGCTGGCTACTACAATGCCAGTGCTGGATAGGGAAGGGTTCTATATAAGTGCAGAAGCCATATAGTTGCGGAGGTTCCACTTTTTTGGGGCTATATTGCCATATTGGTGCTTATGCCCAAGATGTGCGATCCTGCCGCTTTTCCTGGAGCGTGGATGCTATATAGGTGCGGTGGTTCAGTATACATGCCAGTGCTGGATAGGGAAGGGTTCTATATAAGTGCAGCAGCCATATAGTTGCGGAGGTTCCACTTTTTTGGGGCTATATTGCCATATTGGTGCTTATGCCCAAGATGGGCGATCCTGCCACATTTCCTGGAGCGTGGGTGCTATATAGGTGCGGTGGTTCAGTATACATGCCAGTGCTGGATAGGGAAGGGTTCTATATAAGTGCAGGTGCCATATAGTGTCGGAGGTTCCACTTTTTTAGGGGCTAGAGTGCCATATTGGTGCTTATGCCCAAAATATGCGATCCTGCCACATTTCCTGGAGCGTGGATGCTAAATAGGTGTGGTGGTTCAGTATACATGCCAGTGCTGGATAGGGAAGGGTTCTATATAAGTGCAGGTGCCATATAATGTCGGAGGTTCCACTTTTTTTAGGGGCTAGAGTGCCATATTGGTGCTTATGCCCAAAATATGCGATCCTGCCACATTTCCTGGAGCGTGGATGCTAAATAGGTGCGGTGGTTCAGTATACATGCCAGTGCTGGATAGGGAAGGGTTTTATATAAGTGCAGGTGCCATATAGTGTCGGAGGTTCCACTTTTTTAGGGGCTAGAGTGCCATATTGGTGCTTATGCCCAAAATATGCGATCCTGCCACATTTCCTGGAGCGTGGATGCTATATAGGTGCGGTGGTTCGGTATACATGCCAGTGCTGGATAGGGAAGGGTTCTATATAAGTGCAGGTGCCATATAGTTGCGGAGGTTCCACTTTTTTGGGGCTATATTGCCATATTGGTGCTTATGCCCAAGATGTGCGATCCTGCCACATTTCCTGGAGCGTGGGGGCTATATAGGTGCGGTGGTTCAGTATACATGCCAGTGCTGGATACGGACGGGTTCTATATAAGTGCAGAAGCCATATAGTTGCGGAGGTTCCACTTTTTTGGGGCTATATTGCCATATTGGTGCTTATGCCCAAGATGTGCGATCCTGCCACATTTCCTGGAGCGTGGATGCTATATAGGTGCGGTGGTTCGGTATACATGCCAGTGCTGGATAGGGAAGGGTTCTATATAAGTGCAGGTGCCATATAGTTGCGGAGGTTCCACTTTTTTGGGGCTATATTGCCATATTGGTGCTTATGCCCAAGATGTGCGATCCTGCCACATTTCCTGCAGCGTGGATGCTATATAGGTGCGGTGGTTCAGTATACATGCCAGTGCTGGATAGGGAAGGGTTCTATATAAGTGCAGGTGCCATATAGTGTCGGAGGTTCCACTTTTTTAGGGGCTAGAGTGCCATATTGGTGCTTATGCCCAAAATATGCGATCCTGCCACATTTCCTGGAGCGTGGATGCTATATAGGTGCGGTGGTTCAGTATACATGCCAGTGCTGGATAGGGAAGGGTTCTATATAAGTGCAGGTGCCATATAGTTGCGGAGGTTCCACTTTTTTGGGGCTATATTGCCATATTGGTGCTTATGCCCAAAATATGCGATCCTGCCACATTTCCTGGAGCGTGGATGCTATATAGGTGCGGTGGTTCAGTATACATGCCAGTGCTGGATAGGGAAAGGTTCTATATAAGTGCAGGTGCCATATACTAGCGGAGGCTCCACTTTTTTGGGGCTATATTGCCATATTGGTGCTTATGCATTTCCTGGAGCGTGGATGCTATATAGGTGCGGTGGTTCAGTATACATGCCAGTGCTGGATAGGGAAGGGTTCTATATAAGTGCAGGAGCCATATAGTTGCGGAGGTTCCACTTTTTTGGGGCTATATTGCCATATTGGTGCTTATGCCCAAAATATGCGATCCTGCCACATTTCCTGGAGCGTGGGGGCTATATAGTTGCGGTGGTTCAGTATACATGCCAGTACTGGATAGGGACGGGTTCTATATAAGTGCAGAAGCCATATAAGGTTCTATATAAGTGCAGGTGCCATATAGTTGCGGAGGTTCCACTTTTTTGGGGCTATATTGCCATATTGGTGCTTATGCCCAAAATGTGCGATCCTGCCACATTTCCTGGAGCGTGGGGGCTTTATAGGTGCGGTGGTTCAGTATACATGCCAGTGCTGGATAGGGACGGGTTCTATATAAGTGCAGGTGCCATATAGTTGCGGAGGTTCCACTTTTTTGGGGCTATATTGCCATATTGGTGCTTATGCCCGAGATGTGCGATCCTGCCACATTTCCTGGAGCGTGGGTGCTATATAGGTGCGGTGGTTCAGTATATATGCCAGTGCTGGATAGGGAAGGGTTCTATATAAGTGCAGAAGCCATATAGTTGCGGAGGTTCCACTTTTTTGGGGCTATATTGCCATATTGGTGCTTATGCCCAAGATGTGCGATCCTGCCACATTTCCTGGAGCGTGGATGCTATATAGGTGCGGTGGTTCGGTATACATGCCAGTGCTGGATAGGAAAGGGATCTATATAAGTGCAGGTGCCATATAGTGTCGGAGGTTCCACTTTTTTAGGGGCTAGAGTGCCATATTGGTGCTTATGCCCAAAATATGCGATCCTGCCACATTTCCTGGAGCGTGGATGCTATATAGGTGCGGTGGTTCAGTATACATGCCAGTGCTGGATAGGGAAGGGTTCTATATAAGTGCAGGTGCCATATACTAGCGGAGGCTCCACTTTTTTGGGGCTATATTGCCATATTGGTGCTTATGCCCAAGATGTGCGATCCTGCCACATTTCCTGGAGCGTGGATGCTATATAGGTGCGGTGGTTCAGTATACATGCCAGTGCTGGATAGGGAAGGGTTCTATATAAGTGCAGGAGCCATATAGTTGCGGAGATTCCACTTTTTTGGGGCTATATTGCCATATTGGTGCTTATGCCCAAAATATGCGATCCTGCCACATTTCCTGGAGCGTGGATGCTATATAGGTGCGGTGGTTCAGTATACATGCCAGTGCTGGATAGGGAAGGGTTCTATATAAGTGCAGGTGCCATATACTAGCGGAGGCTCCACTTTTTTGGGGCTATATTGCCATATTGGTGCTTATGCCCAAGATGTGCGATCCTGCCACATTTCCTGGAGCGTGGGGGCTATATAGTTGCGGTGGTTCAGTATACATGCCAGTGCTGGATAGGGACGGGTTCTATATAAGTGCAGAAGCCATATAGTTGCGGAGGTTCCACTTTTTTGGGGCTATATTGCCATATTGGTGCTTATGCCCAAAATGTGCGATCCTGCCACATTTCCTGGAGCGTGGGGGCTTTATAGGTGCGATGGTTCAGTATACATGCCAGTGCTGGATAGGGAAGGGTTCTATATAAGTGCAGGTGCCATATAGTTGCGGAGGTTCCACTTCTTTGGGGCTATATTGCCATATTGGTGCTTATGCCCAAAATATGCGATCCTGCCACATTTCCTGGAGCGTGGGGGCTATATAGTTGCGGTGGTTCAGTATACATGCCAGTGCTGGATAGGGACGGGTTCTATATAAGTGCAGAAGCCATATAGTTGCGGAGGTTCCACTTTTTTGGGGCTATATTGCCATATTGGTGCTTATGCCCAAAATGTGCGATCCTGCCACATTTCCTGGAGCGTGGGGGCTTTATAGGTGCGATGGTTCAGTATACATGCCAGTGCTGGATAGGGAAGGGTTCTATATAAGTGCAGGTGCCATATAGTTGCGGAGGTTCCACTTCTTTGGGGCTATATTGCCATATTGGTGCTTATGCCCAAAATATGCGATCCTGCCACATTTCCTGGAGCGTGGGGGCTATATAGTTGCGGTGGTTCAGTATACATGCCAGTGCTGGATAGGGACGGGTTCTATATAAGTGCAGAAGCCATATAGTTGCGGAAGTTCCACTTTTTTGGGGCTATATTGCCATATTGGTGCTTATGCCCAAGATGTGCGATCCTGCCACATTTCCTGGAGCGTGGATGCTATATAGGTGCGGTGGTTCGGTATACATGCCAGTGCTGGATAGGGAAGGGTTCTATATAAGTGCAGGTGCCATATAGTTGCGGAGGTTCCACTTTTTTGGGGCTATATTGCCATAATGGTGCTTATGCCCAAGATGTGCGATCCTGCCACATTTCCTGCAGCGTGGATGCTATATAGGTGCGGTGGTTCAGTATACATGCCAGTGCTGGATAGGGAAGGGTTCTATATAAGTGCAGGTGCCATATAGTTGCGGAGGTTCCACTTTTTTGGGGCTATATTGCCATATTGGTGCTTATGCTCAAAATGTGCGATCCTGCCACATTTCCTGGAGCGTGGGGGCTTTATAGGTGCGGTGGTTCAGTATACATGCCAGTGCTGGATAGGGACGGGTTCTATATAAGTGCAGGTGCCATATAGTTGCGGAGGTTCCACTTTTTTGGGGCTATATTGCCATATTGGTGCTTATGCCCGAGATGTGCGATCCTGCCACATTTCCTGGAGCGTGGGTGCTATATAGGTGCGGTGGTTCAGTATACATGCCAGTGCTGGATAGGGAAGGGTTCTATATAAGTGCAGAAGCCATATAGTTGCGGAGGTTCCACTTTTTTGGGGCTATATTGCCATATTGGTGCTTATGCCCAAGATGTGCGATCCTGCCACATTTCCTGGAGCGTGGATGCTATATAGGTGCGGTGGTTCGGTATACATGCCAGTGCTGGATAGGGAAGGGTTCTATATAAGTGCATGTGCCATATAGTTGCGGAAGTTCCACTTTTTTGGGGCTATATTGCCATATTGGTGCTTATGCCCAAGATGTGCGATCCTGCCACATTTCCTGGAGCGTGGATGCTATATAGGTGCGGTGGTTCAGTATACATTCCAGTGCTGGATAGGGAAGGGTTCTATATAAGTGCAGGTGCCATATAGTTGCGGAGGTTCCACTTTTTTGGGGCTATATTGCCATATTGGTGCTTATGCCCAAAATATGCGATCCTGCCACATTTCCTGGAGCGTGGATGCTATATAGATGCGGTGGTTCAGTATACATTCCAGTGCTGGATAGGGAAGGGTTCTATATAAGTGCAGAAGCCATATAGTTGCGGAGGTTCCACTTTTTTGGGGCTATATTGCCATATTGGTGCTTATGCCCAAGATGTGCGATCCTGCCACATTTCCTGGAGCGTGGGTGCTATATAGGTGCGGTGGTTCAGTATACATGCCAGTGCTGGATAGGGAAGGGTTCTATATAAGTGCATGTGCCATATAGTTGCGGAAGGTTCCACTTTTTTGGGGCTATATTGCCATATTGGTGCTTATGCCCAAGATGTGCGATCCTGCCACATTTCCTGGAGCGTGGATGCTATATAGGTGCGGTGGTTCAGTATACATGCCAGTGCTGGATAGGGAAGGGTTCTATATAAGTGCAGGTGCCATATAGTTGCGGAGGTTCCACTTTTTTGGGGCTATATTGCCATATTGGTGCTTATGCCCAAAATATGCGATCCTGCCACATTTCCTGGAGCGTGGATGCTATATAGATGCGGTGGTTCAGTATACATGCCAGTGCTGGATAGGGAAGGGTTCTATATAAGTGCAGAAGCCATATAGTTGCGGAGGTTCCACTTTTTTGGGGCTATATTGCCATATTGGTGCTTATGCCCAAACTATGCGATCCTGCCACATTTCCTGGAGCGTGGGTGCTATATAGGTGCGGTGGTTCAGTATACATGCCAGTGCTGGATAGGGAAGGGTTCTATATAAGTGCAGGTGCCATATAGTTGCGGAGGTTCCACTTTTTTGGGGCTATATTGCCATATTGGTGCTTATGCCCAAAATATGCGATCCTGCCACATTTCCTGGAGCGTGGATGCTCTATAGGTGCGGTGGTTCAGTATACATGCCAGTGCTGGATAGGGAAGGGTTCTATATAAGTGCAGGTGCCATATAGTTGCGGATGTTCCACTTTTTTGGGGCTATATTGCCATATTGGTGCTTATGCCCAAAATATACGATCCTGCCACATTTCCTGGAGCGTGGATGCTATATAGGTGCGGTGGTTCAGTATACATACCAGTGCTGGATAGGGACGGGTTCTATATAAGTGTAGAAGCCATATAGTTGCGGAGGTTCCACTTTTTTGGGGCTATATTGCCATATTGGTGCTTATGCCCAAGATGTGCGATCCTGCCACATTTCCTGGAGCGTGGATGCTATATAGGTGCGGTGGTTCGGTATACATGCCAGTGCTGGATAGGAAGGGTTCTATATAAGTGCAGGTGCCATATAGTTGCGGAGGTTACACTTTTTGGGGCTATATTGCCATATTGGTGCTTATGCCCAAAATATGCGATCCTGCCACATTTCCTGGAGCAGTGGATGCTATATAGGTGCGGTGGTTCAGTATACATGCCAGTGCTGGATAGGGAAGGGTTCTATATAAGTGCAGGTGCCATATAGTTGCGGAGGTTCCACTTTTTTGGGGCTATATTGCCATATTGGTGCTTATGCCCAAAATGTGCGATCCTGCCACATTTCCTGGAGCGTGGATGCTATATAGGTGCGGTGGTTCAGTATACATGCCAGTGCTGGATAGGGAAGGGTTCTATATAAGTGCAGAAGCCATTATAGTTGCGGAGGTTCCACTTTTTTGGGGCTATATTGCCATATTGGTGCTTATGCCCAAGATGTGCGATCCTGCCACATTTCCTGGAGCGTGGATGCTATATAGGTGCGGTGGTTCAGTATACATGCCAGTGCTGGATAGGGAAGGGTTCTATATAAGTGCAGAAGCCATATAGTTGCGGAGGTTCCACTTTTTTGGGGCTATATTGCCATATTGGTGCTTATGCCCAAAATATGCCGATCCTGCCACATTTCCTGGAGCGTGGATGCTATATAGGTGCGGTGGTTCAGTATACATGCCAGTGCTGGATAGGGAAGGGTTCTATATAAGTGCAGAAGCCATATAGTTGCGGAGGTTCCACTTTTTTGGGGCTATATTGCCATATTGGTGCTTATGCCCAAGATGTGCGATCCTGCCACATTTCCTGGAGCGTGGGTGCTATATAGGTGCGGTGGTTCAGTATACATGCCAGTGCTGGATAGGGAAGGGTTCTATATAAGTGCAGGTGCCATATAGTTGCGGAGGTTCCACTTTTTTGGGGCTATATTGCCATATTGGTGCTTATGCCCAAGATGTGCGATCCTGCCACATTTCCTGGAGCGTGGATGCTATATAGGTGCGGTGGTTCAGTATACATGCCAGTGCTGGATAGGGAAGGGTTCTATATAAGTGCAGGTGCCATATAGTTGCGGAGGTTCCACTTTTTTGGGGCTATATTGCCATATTGGTGCTTATGCCCAAAATATGCGATCCTGCCACATTTCCTGGAGCGTGGATGCTATATAGGTGCGGTGGTTCAGTATACATGCCAGTGCTGGATAGGGAAGGGTTCTATATAAGTGCAGAGGCCATATAGTTGCGGAGGTTCCACTTTTTTGGGGCTATATTGCCATATTGGTGCTTATGCCCAAGATGTGCGATCCTGCCACATTTCCTGGAGCGTGGATGCTATATAGGTGCGGTGGTTCAGTATACATGCCAGTGCTGGATAGGGAAGGGTTCTATATAAGTGCAGGAAGCCATATAGTTGCGGAGGTTCCACTTTTTTGGGGCTATATTGCCATATAGGTGCTTATGCCCAAGATGTGCGATCCTGCCACATTTCCTGGAGCGTGGATGCTATATAGGTGCGGTGGTTCAGTATACATGCCAGTGCTGGATAGGGAAGGGTTCTATATAAGTGCAGCAGCCATATAGTTGCGGAGGTTCCACTTTTTTGGGGCTATATTGCCATATTGGTGCTTATGCCCAAGATGGGCGATCCTGCCACATTTCCTGGAGCGTGGGTGCTATATAGGTGCGGTGGTTCAGTATACATGCCAGTGCTGGATAGGGAAGGGTTCTATATAAGTGCAGGTGCCATATAGTGTCGGAGGTTCCACTTTTTTAGGGGCTAGAGTGCCATATTGGTGCTTATGCCCAAAATATGCGATCCTGCCACATTTCCTGGAGCGTGGATGCTATATAGGTGCGGTGGTTCAGTATACATGCCAGTGCTGGATAGGGAAGGGTTCTATATAAGTGCAGGTGCCATATAGTTGCGGAGGTTCCACTTTTTTGGGGCTATATTGCCATATTGGTGCTTATGCCCAAGATGTGCGATCCTGCCACATTTCCTGGAGCGTGGATGCTATATAGGTGCGGTGGTTCAGTATACATGCCAGTGCTGGATAGGGAAGGGTTCTATATAAGTGCAGGTAGCCATATAGTTGCGGAGGTTCCACTTTTTTGGGGCTATATTGCCATATTGGTGCTTATGCCCAAGATGTGCGATCCTGCCACATTTCCTGGAGCGTGGATGCTATATAGGTGCGGTGGTTCAGTATACATGCCAGTGCTGGATAGGGAAGGGTTCTATATAAGTGCAGGTGCCATATAGTTGCGGAGGTTCCACTTTTTTGGGGCTATATTGCCATATTGGTGCTTATGCCCAAGATGTGCGATCCTGCCACATTTCCTGGAGCGTGGATGCTATATAGGTGCGGTGGTTCAGTATACATGCCAGTGCTGGATAGGGAAGGGTTCTATATAAGTGCAGAAGCCATATAGTTGCGGAGGTTCCACTTTTTTGGGGCTATATTGCCATATTGGTGCTTATGCCCAAGATGTGCGATCCTGCCACATTTCCTGGAGCGTGGATGCTATATAGGTGCGGTGGTTCAGTATACATGCCAGTGCTGGATAGGGAAGGGTTCTATATAAGTGCAGGTAGCCATATAGTTGCGGAGGTTCCACTTTTTTGGGGCTATATTGCCATATTGGTGCTTATGCCCAAGATGTGCGATCCTGCCACATTTCCTGGAGCGTGGGTGCTATATAGGTGCGGTGGTTCAGTATACATGCCAGTGCTGGATAGGGAAGGGTTCTATATAAGTGCAGGTGCCATATAGTGTCGGAGGTTCCACTTTTTTAGGGGCTAGAGTGCCATATTGGTGCTTATGCCCAAAGATGTGCGATCCTGCCACATTTCCTGGAGCGTGGATGCTATATAGGTGCGGTGGTTCAGTATACATGCCAGTGCTGGATAGGGAAGGGTTCTATATAAGTGCAGGTGCCATATAGTTGCGGAGGTTCCACTTTTTTGGGGCTATATTGCCATATTGGTGCTTATGCCCAAGATGTGCGATCCTGCCACATTTCCTGGAGCGTGGATGCTATATAGGTGCGGTGGTTCAGTATACATGCCAGTGCTGGATAGGGAAGGGTTCTATATAAGTGCAGGTAGCCATATAGTTGCGGAGGTTCCACTTTTTTGGGGCTATATTGCCATATTGGTGCTTATGCCCAAGATATGCGATCCTGCCACATTTCCTGGAGCGTGGATGCTATATAGGTGCGGTGGTTCAGTATACATGCCAGTGCTGGATAGGGAAGGGTTCTATATAAGTGCAGGTGCCATATAGTTGCGGAGGTTCCACTTTTTTGGGGCTATATTGCCATATTGGTGCTTATGCCCAAGATGTGCGATCCTGCCACATTTCCTGGAGCGTGGGTGCTATATAGGTGCGGTGGTTCAGTATACATGCCAGTGCTGGATAGGGAAGGGTTCTATATAAGTGCAGGTGCCATATAGTTGCGGAGGTTCCACTTTTTTAGGGGCTATATTGCCATATTGGTGCTTATGCCCAAAATATGCGATCCTGCCACATTTCCTGGAGCGTGGATGCTATATAGGTGCGGTGGTTCAGTATACATGCCAGTGCTGGATAGGGAAGGGTTCTATATAAGTGCAGGTGCCATATAGTTGCGGAGGTTCCACTTTTTTGGGGCTATATTGCCATATTGGTGCTTATGCCCAAAATATGCGATCCTGCCACATTTCCTGGAGCGTGGATGCTATATAGGTGCGGTGGTTCAGTATACATGCCAGTGCTGGATAGGGAAGGGTTCTATATAAGTGCAGGTGCCATATAGTGTCGGAGGTTCCACTTTTTTGGGGCTATAGTGCCATATTGGTGCTTATGCCCAAAGATGTGCGATCCTGCCACATTTCCTGGAGCGTGGATGCTATATAGGTGCGGTGGTTCAGTATACATGCCAGTGCTGGATAGGGAAGGGTTCTATATAAGTGCAGGTGCCATATAGTTGCGGAGGTTCCACTTTTTTAGGGGCTATATTGCCATATTGGTGCTTATGCCCAAAATATGCGATCCTGCCACATTTCCTGGAGCGTGGGATGCTATATAGGTGCGGTGGTTCAGTATACATGCCAGTGCTGGATAGGGAAGGGTTCTATATAAGTGCAGGTGCCATATAGTTGCGGAGGTTCCACTTTTTTGGGGCTATATTGCCATATTGGTGCTTATGCCCAAGATATGCGATCCTGCCACATTTCCTGGAGCGTGGATGCTATATAGGTGCGGTGGTTCAGTATACATGCCAGTGCTGGATAGGGAAGGGTTCTATATAAGTGCAGGTGCCATATAGTTGCGGAGGTTCCACTTTTTTAGGGGCTATATTGCCATATTGGTGCTTATGCCCAAAATATGCGATCCTGCCACATTTCCTGGAGCGTGGATGCTATATAGGTGCGGTGGTTCAGTATACATGCCAGTGCTGGATAGGGAAGGGTTCTATATAAGTGCAGGTGCCATATAGTTGCGGAGGTTCCACTTTTTTGGGGCTATATTGCCATATTGGTGCTTATGCCCAAGATGTGCGATCCTGCCACATTTCCTGGAGCGTGGATGCTATATAGGTGCGGTGGTTCAGTATACATGCCAGTGCTGGATAGGGAAGGGTTCTATATAAGTGCAGGTGCCATATAGTTGCGGAGGTTCCACTTTTTTGGGGCTATATTGCCATATTGGTGCTTATGCCCAAGATGTGCGATCCTGCCACATTTCCTGGAGCGTGGATGCTATATAGGTGCGGTGGTTCAGTATACATGCCAGTGCTGGATAGGGAAGGGTTCTATATAAGTGCAGGTGCCATATAGTTGTCGGAGGTTCCACTTTTTTGGGGCTATATTGCCATATTGGTGCTTATGCCCAAAATTGCGATCCTGCCACATTTCCTGGAGCGTGGATGCTAATAGGTGCGGTGGTTCAGTATACATGCCAGTGCTGGATAGGGAAGGGTTCTATATAAGTGCAGGTAGCCATATAGTTGCGGAGGTTCCACTTTTTTGGGGCTATATTGCCATATTGGTGCTTATGCCCAAGATGTGCGATCCTGCCACATTTCCTGGAGCGTGGATGCTATATAGGTGCGGTGGTTCAGTATACATGCCAGTGCTGGATAGGGAAGGGTTTCTATATAAGTGCAGGTGCCATATAGTTGCGGAGGTTCCACTTTTTAGGGGCTATAGTGCCATATTGGTGCTTATGCCCAAAATATGCGATCCTGCCACATTTCCTGGAGCGTGGGTGCTATATAGGTGCGGTGGTTCAGTATACATGCCAGTGCTGGATAGGGAAGGGTTCTATATAAGTGCAGGTGCCATATAGTTGCGGAGGTTCCACTTTTTTGGGGCTATATTGCCATATTGGTGCTTATGCCCAAGATGTGCGATCCTGCCACATTTCCTGGAGCGTGGATGCTATATAGGTGCGGTGGTTCAGTATACATGCCAGTGCTGGATAGGGAAGGGTTCTATATAAGTGCAGGTGCCATATAGTTGCGGAGGTTCCACTTTTTTGGGGCTATATTGCCATATTGGTGCTTATGCCCAAGATGTGCGATCCTGCCACATTTCCTGGAGCGTGGATGCTATATAGGTGCGGTGGTTCAGTATACATGCCAGTGCTGGATAGGGAAGGGTTCTATATAAGTGCAGGTGCCATATAGTTGCGGAGGTTCCACTTTTTTGGGGCTATATTGCCATATTGGTGCTTATGCCCAAGATATGCGATCCTGCCACATTTCCTGGAGCGTGGGTGCTATATAGGTGCGGTGGTTCAGTATACATGCCAGTGCTGGATAGGGAAGGGTTCTATATAAGTGCAGGTGCCATATAGTTGCGGAGGTTCCACTTTTTTGGGGCTATATTGCCATATTGGTGCTTATGCCCAAGATGTGCGATCCTGCCACATTTCCTGGAGCGTGGGATGCTATATAGGTGCGGTGGTTCAGTATACATGCCAGTGCTGGATAGGGAAGGGTTCTATATAAGTGCAGGTGCCATATAGTTGCGGAGGTTCCACTTTTTTGGGGCTAGAGTGCCATATTGGTGCTTATGCCCAAAATATGCGATCCTGCCACATTTCCTGGAGCGTGGATGCTATATAGGTGCGGTGGTTCAGTATACATGCCAGTGCTGGATAGGGAAGGGTTCTATATAAGTGCAGGTGCCATATAGTTGCGGAGGTTCCACTTTTTTGGGGCTATATTGCCATATTGGTGCTTATGCCCAAGATGTGCGATCCTGCCACATTTCCTGGAGCGTGGGATGCTATATAGGTGCGGTGGTTCAGTATACATGCCAGTGCTGGATAGGGAAGGGTTCTATATAAGTGCAGGTGCCATATAGTTGCGGAGGTTCCACTTTTTTGGGGCTATATTGCCATATTGGTGCTTATGCCCAAGATGTGCGATCCTGCCACATTTCCTGGAGCGTGGATGCTATATAGGTGCGGTGGTTCAGTATACATGCCAGTGCTGGATAGGGAAGGGTTCTATATAAGTGCAGGTGCCATATACTTGCGGAGGTTCCACTTTTTTGGGGCTATATTGCCATATTGGTGCTTATGCCCAAAATATGCGATCCTGCCACATTTCCTGGAGCGTGGATGCTATATAGGTGCGGTGGTTCAGTATACATGCCAGTGCTGGATAGGGAAGGGTTCTATATAAGTGCAGAAGCCATATAGTTGCGGAGGTTCCACTTTTTTGGGGCTATATTGCCATATTGGTGCTTATGCCCAAGATGTGCGATCCTGCCACATTTCCTGGAGCGTGGGTGCTATATAGGTGCGGTGGTTCAGTATACATGCCAGTGCTGGATAGGGAAGGGTTCTATATAAGTGCAGGTGCCATATAGTTGCGGAGGTTCCACTTTTTGGGGCTATATTGCCATATTGGTGCTTATGCCCAAAATATGCGATCCTGCCACATTTCCTGGAGCGTGGATGCTATATAGGTGCGGTGGTTCAGTATACATGCCAGTGCTGGATAGGGAAGGGTTCTATATAAGTGCAGAAGCCATATAGTTGCGGAGGTTCCACTTTTTTGGGGCTATATTGCCATATTGGTGCTTATGCCCAAGATGTGCGATCCTGCCACATTTCCTGGAGCGTGGATGCTATATAGGTGCGGTGGTTCAGTATACATGCCAGTGCTGGATAGGGAAGGGTTCTATATAAGTGCAGGTGCCATATAGTTGCGGAGGTTCCACTTTTTTGGGGCTATATTGCCATATTGGTGCTTATGCCCAAGATGTGCGATCCTGCCACATTTCCTGGAGCGTGGATGCTATATAGGTGCGGTGGTTCAGTATACATGCCAGTGCTGGATAGGGAAGGGTTCTATATAAGTGCAGGTGCCATATAGTTGCGGAGGTTCCACTTTTTTAGGGGCTAGAGTGCCATATTGGTGCTTATGCCCAAGATATGCGATCCTGCCACATTTCCTGGAGCGTGGATGCTATATAGGTGCGGTGGTTCAGTATACATGCCAGTGCTGGATAGGGAAGGGTTCTATATAAGTGCAGGTGCCATATAGTTGCGGAGGTTCCACTTTTTTGGGGCTATATTGCCATATTGGTGCTTATGCCCAAGATGTGCGATCCTGCCACATTTCCTGGAGCGTGGGATGCTATATAGGTGCGGTGGTTCAGTATACATGCCAGTGCTGGATAGGGAAGGGTTCTATATAAGTGCAGGTGCCATATAGTTGCGGAGGTTCCACTTTTTTGGGGCTATATTGCCATATTGGTGCTTATGCCCAAGATGTGCGATCCTGCCACATTTCCTGGAGCGTGGGTGCTATATAGGTGCGGTGGTTCAGTATACATGCCAGTGCTGGATAGGGAAGGGTTCTATATAAGTGCAGGTGCCATATAGTTGCGGAGGTTCCACTTTTTTGGGGCTATATTGCCATATTGGTGCTTATGCCCAAAATATGCGATCCTGCCACATTTCCTGGAGCGTGGGTGCTATATAGGTGCGGTGGTTCAGTATACATGCCAGTGCTGGATAGGGAAGGGTTCTATATAAGTGCAGGTGCCATATAGTTGCGGAGGTTCCACTTTTTTGGGGCTATATTGCCATATTGGTGCTTATGCCCAAAATATGCGATCCTGCCACATTTCCTGGAGCGTGGGATGCTATATAGGTGCGGTGGTTCAGTATACATGCCAGTGCTGGATAGGGAAGGGTTCTATATAAGTGCAGGTGCCATATAGTTGCGGAGGTTCCACTTTTTTGGGGCTATATTGCCATATTGGTGCTTATGCCCAAGATGTGCGATCCTGCCACATTTCCTGGAGCGTGGATGCTATATAGGTGCGGTGGTTCAGTATACATGCCAGTGCTGGATAGGGAAGGGTTCTATATAAGTGCAGGTGCCATATAGTTGCGGAGGTTCCACTTTTTTGGGGCTATATTGCCATATTGGTGCTTATGCCCAAGATGTGCGATCCTGCCACATTTCCTGGAGCGTGGGGGCTATATAGGTGCGGTGGTTCAGTATACATGCCAGTGCTGGATAGGGAAGGGTTCTATATAAGTGCAGGTGCCATATAGTTGCGGAGGTTCCACTTTTTTGGGGCTATATTGCCATATTGGTGCTTATGCCCAAAATATGCGATCCTGCCACATTTCCTGGAGCGTGGGGGCTATATAGGTGCGGTGGTTCAGTATACATGCCAGTGCTGGATAGGGAAGGGTTCTATATAAGTGCAGATGCCATATAGTTGCGGAGGTTCCACTTTTTTGGGGCTATATTGCCATATTGGTGCTTATGCCCAAGATGTGCGATCCTGCCACATTTCCTGGAGCGTGGATGCTATATAGGTGCGGTGGTTCAGGTATACATGCCAGTGCTGGATAGGGAAGGGTTCTATATAAGTGCAGGTGCCATATAGTTGCGGAGGTTCCACTTTTTTGGGGCTATATTGCCATATTGGTGCTTATGCCCAAGATGTGCGATCCTGCCACATTTCCTGGAGCGTGGATGCTATATAGGTGCGGTGGTTCAGTATACATGCCAGTGCTGGATAGGGAAGGGTTCTATATAAGTGCAGGTGCCATATAGTTGCGGAGGTTCCACTTTTTTGGGGCTATATTGCCATATTGGTGCTTATGCCCAAAATATGCGATCCTGCCACATTTCCTGGAGCGTGGATGCTATATAGGTGCGGTGGTTCAGTATACATGCCAGTGCTGGATAGGGAAGGGTTCTATATAAGTGCAGGTGCCATATAGTTGCGGAGGTTCCACTTTTTTGGGGCTATATTGCCATATTGGTGCTTATGCCCAAGATGTGCGATCCTGCCACATTTCCTGGAGCGTGGATGCTATATAGGTGCGGTGGTTCAGTATACATGCCAGTGCTGGATAGGGAAGGGTTCTATATAAGTGCAGGTGCCATATAGTTGCGGAGGTTCCACTTTTTTGGGGCTATATTGCCATATTGGTGCTTATGCCCAAGATGTGCGATCCTGCCACATTTCCTGGAGCGTGGATGCTATATAGGTGCGGTGGTTCAGTATACATGCCAGTGCTGGATAGGGAAGGGTTCTATATAAGTGCAGATGCCATATAGTTGCGGAGGTTCCACTTTTTTGGGGCTATATTGCCATATTGGTGCTTATGCCCAAGATGTGCGATCCTGCCACATTTCCTGGAGCGTGGATGCTATATAGGTGCGGTGGTTCAGTATACATGCCAGTGCTGGATAGGGAAGGGTTCTATATAAGTGCAGGTGCCATATAGTTGCGGAGGTTCCACTTTTTGGGGCTATATTGCCATATTGGTGCTTATGCCCAAATAGTGCGATCCTGCCACATTTCCTGGAGCGTGGATGCTATATAGGTGCGGTGGTTCAGTATACATGCCAGTGCTGGATAGGGAAGGGTTCTATATAAGTGCAGGTGCCATATAGTTGCGGAGGTTCCACTTTTTTGGGGCTATATTGCCATATTGGTGCTTATGCCCAAAATATGCGATCCTGCCACATTTCCTGGAGCGTGGATGCTATATAGGTGCGGTGGTTCAGTATACATGCCAGTGCTGGATAGGGAAGGGTTCTATATAAGTGCAGGTGCCATATAGTTGCGGAGGTTCCACTTTTTTGGGGCTATATTGCCATATTGGTGCTTATGCCCAAAGATGTGCGATCCTGCCACATTTCCTGGAGCGTGGGTGCTATATAGGTGCGGTGGTTCAGTATACATGCCAGTGCTGGATAGGGAAGGGTTCTATATAAGTGCAGGTGCCATATAGTTGCGGAGGTTCCACTTTTTTGGGGCTATATTGCCATATTGGTGCTTATGCCCAAGATGTGCGATCCTGCCACATTTCCTGGAGCGTGGATGCTATATAGGTGCGGTGGTTCAGTATACATGCCAGTGCTGGATAGGGAAGGGTTCTATATAAGTGCAGGTGCCATATAGTTGCGGAGGTTCCACTTTTTTGGGGCTATATTGCCATATTGGTGCTTATGCCCAAGATGTGCGATCCTGCCACATTTCCTGGAGCGTGGGTGCTATATAGGTGCGGTGGTTCAGTATACATGCCAGTGCTGGATAGGGAAGGGTTCTATATAAGTGCAGGTGCCATATAGTTGCGGAGGTTCCACTTTTTTGGGGCTATATTGCCATATTGGTGCTTATGCCCAAAATATGCGATCCTGCCACATTTCCTGGAGCGTGGGTGCTATATAGGTGCGGTGGTTCAGTATACATGCCAGTGCTGGATAGGGAAGGGTTCTATATAAGTGCAGGTGCCATATAGTTGCGGAGGTTCCACTTTTTTGGGGCTATATTGCCATATTGGTGCTTATGCCCAAGATGTGCGATCCTGCCACATTTCCTGGAGCGTGGATGCTATATAGGTGCGGTGGTTCAGTATACATGCCAGTGCTGGATAGGGAAGGGTTCTATATAAGTGCAGGTGCCATATAGTTGCGGAGGTTCCACTTTTTTGGGCTATATTGCCATATTGGTGCTTATGCCCAAATATGCGATCCTGCCACATTTCCTGGAGCGTGGGATGCTATATAGGTGCGGTGGTTCAGTATACATGCCAGTGCTGGATAGGGAAGGGTTCTATATAAGTGCAGGTGCCATATAGTTGCGGAGGTTCCACTTTTTTGGGGCTATATTGCCATATTGGTGCTTATGCCCAAATATGCGATCCTGCCACATTTCCTAGGAGCGTGGATGCTATATAGGTGCGGTGGTTCAGTATACATGCCAGTGCTGGATAGGGAAGGGTTCTATATAAGTGCAGGTGCCATATAGTTGCGGAGGTTCCACTTTTTTGGGGCTATATTGCCATATTGGTGCTTATGCCCAAGATGTGCGATCCTGCCACATTTCCTGGAGCGTGGATGCTATATAGGTGCGGTGGTTCAGTATACATGCCAGTGCTGGATAGGGAAGGGTTCTATATAAGTGCAGGTGCCATATAGTTGCGGAGGTTCCACTTTTTTGAGGCTATATTGCCATATTGGTGCTTATGCCCAAGATGTGCGATCCTGCCACATTTCCTGGAGCGTGGATGCTATATAGGTGCGGTGGTTCAGTATACATGCCAGTGCTGGATAGGGACGGGTTCTATATAAGTGCAGGTGCCATATAGTTGCGGAGGTTCCACTTTTTTGGGGCTATATTGCCATATTGGTGCTTATGCCCAAAATATGCGATCCTGCCACATTTCCTGGAGCGTGGATGCTATATAGGTGCGGTGGTTCAGTATACATGCCAGTGCTGGATAGGGAAGGGTTCTATATAAGTGCAGGTGCCATATAGTTGCGGAGGTTCCACTTTTTTGGGGCTATATTGCCATATTGGTGCTTATGCCCAAGATGTGCGATCCTGCCACATTTCCTGGAGCGTGGATGCTATATAGGTGCGGTGGTTCAGTATACATGCCAGTGCTGGATAGGGAAGGGTTCTATATAAGTGCAGGTGCCATATAGTTGCGGAGGTTCCACTTTTTTGGGGCTATATTGCCATATTGGTGCTTATGCCCAAATATGCGATCCTGCCACATTTCCTGGAGCGTGGATGCTATATAGGTGCGGTGGTTCAGTATACATGCCAGTGCTGGATAGGGAAGGGTTCTATATAAGTGCAGAAGCCATATAGTTGCGGAGGTTCCACTTTTTTGGGGCTATATTGCCATATTGGTGCTTATGCCCAAGATGTGCGATCCTGCCACATTTCCTGGAGCGTGGATGCTATATAGGTGCGGTGGTTCAGTATACATGCCAGTGCTGGATAGGGAAGGGTTCTATATAAGTGCAGGTGCCATATAGTTGCGGAGGTTCCACTTTTTTAGGGGCTATAGTGCCATATTGGTGCTTATGCCCAAAATATGCGATCCTGCCACATTTCCTGGAGCGTGGATGCTATATAGGTGCGGTGGTTCAGTATACATGCCAGTGCTGGATAGGGAAGGGTTTCTATATAAGTGCAGGTGCCATATAGTTGCGGAGGTTCCACTTTTTTGGGGCTATATTGCCATATTGGTGCTTATGCCCAAGATGTGCGATCCTGCCACATTTCCTGGAGCGTGGATGCTATATAGGTGCGGTGGTTCAGTATACATGCCAGTGCTGGATAGGGAAGGGTTCTATATAAGTGCAGGTGCCATATAGTTGCGGAGGTTCCACTTTTTTGGGGCTATATTGCCATATTGGTGCTTATGCCCAAGATGTGCGATCCTGCCACATTTCCTGGAGCGTGGATGCTATATAGGTGCGGTGGTTCAGTATACATGCCAGTGCTGGATAGGGAAGGGTTCTATATAAGTGCAGTAAGCCATATAGTTGCGGAGGTTCCACTTTTTTGGGGCTATATTGCCATATTGGTGCTTATGCCCAAGATGTGCGATCCTGCCACATTTCCTGGAGCGTGGATGCTATATAGGTGCGGTGGTTCAGTATACATGCCAGTGCTGGATAGGGAAGGGTTCTATATAAGTGCAGGTGCCATATAGTTGCGGAGGTTCCACTTTTTGGGGCTATTGCCATATTGGTGCTTATGCCCAAAATATGCGATCCTGCCACATTTCCTGGAGCGTGGATGCTATATAGGTGCGGTGGTTCAGTATACATGCCAGTGCTGGATAGGGAAGGGTTCTATATAAGTGCAGAAGCCATATAGTTGCGGAGGTTCCACTTTTTTGGGGCTATATTGCCATATTGGTGCTTATGCCCAAGATGTGCGATCCTGCCACATTTCCTGGAGCGTGGATGCTATATAGGTGCGGTGGTTCAGTATACATGCCAGTGCTGGATAGGGAAGGGTTCTATATAAGTGCAGAAGCCATATAGTTGCGGAGGTTCCACTTTTTTGGGGCTATATTGCCATATTGGTGCTTATGCCCAAGATGTGCGATCCTGCCACAATTCCTGGAGCGTGGATGCTATATAGGTGCGGTGGTTCAGTATACATGCCAGTGCTGGATAGGGAAGGGTTCTATATAAGTGCAGAGCCATATAGTTGCGGAGGTTCCACTTTTTTGGGGCTATATTGCCATATTGGTGCTTATGCCCAAAGATGTGCGATCCTGCCACATTTCCTGGAGCGTGGATGCTATATAGGTGCGGTGGTTCCGTATACATGCCAGTGCTGGATAGGGAAGGGTTCTATATAAGTGCAGGTAAGCCATATAGTTGCGGAGGTTCCACTTTTTGGGGCTATATTGCCATATTGGTGCTTATGCCCAAGATGAGCGATCCTGCCAACATTTCCTGGAGCGTGGATGCTATATAGGTGCGGTGGTTCAGTATACATGCCAGTGCTGGATAGGGAAGGGTTCTATATAAGTGCAGGTGCCATATAGTGTCGGAGGTTCCA